>NC_064875.1:57107041-57114541 GCF_943734745.1 Anopheles darlingi
CAAGCGAACGAGGCGCATCCACAAAAGCGAGCGAACGAACGAGCGGTGCTTCGATAAAGAAAGACATTAGCGCAGCAGAAGCGAGAGTGTTTTCCAATACTTTTCGATTTCGAGGATTCATAAATCACCTTCCTAAGGCTCCCAAAAAAAGCTGGTGAGCTCTACTTGTACGGAGCCAGAGACGACGGTGATCACGCTATCAGACAAGGCCGCCACGAAACGAAATAAGAAGCAAAAAACAAACCACCCGAAACTGGCGAAACGAAAGACAACAAATTAACGTACGAGTCCCATTCCCAGTTATTAGCTCTAACCCTCTCTTCCACTTCAAATTTTCGGTTTTGGGGAAGGACTGGTCTGCGTGCGAGTTCGTTTTCCGAAAAACAAATTGATTCGAATTGACCAGCGGTCCTTTAGGCAGCAAGGGACCGCAAGAAGTCGCAGTGGAGTTTGTGATCCAATTTGGCCAATTACTAAATTAGGCTTCCGGGGGAACTGGGAACGCGAGCAGGACGATTGTGGGCGCTCCATGTTCTTAATTAGAAGACCAGAACCCATCCTCCCATCCTCGATATCAACCACCAGCTACAACGCTAAAGCGCGCACACCAATCGATTCCCTTAGGGGGAGGTTCATTCGCCATTCCGTTGTGCATTTTATGTGTGCGCTCACCGTTGATCCGATCGGTGATCCGAGTTTTGATGGCCGCTGTCGAAACATGGCTCGGTTCGCAAAGGTTCGTGGTGACTCTAATCCGCATACGCACCACACCGCAGCTAAAAGCGGCGCCGGTTGCGCGCGCGCCTCGTATCGCCTGTCACCGGACCGGTTGACCGGATTGGCACTTCGGAATCGGAATCTGTGGTCTGCTCTCGCCGGGGCGCTCCATTATTGACACAAATCCGCACCTCAGAGACACGCGGACCGGTTCGGTTCGGGTCGGTTCGGTTCGATTTCCGCTTTTGCGCGGATTGCGCTCACGGGAGTGCATGTCAACTTGCGGTGGCTTTTAACGCCCTGTTGCACTTCCACCAGCCTCCAGGTCGAGCGCATTGCATTGTGGTGCTAATCTGCGCTGCTGACCGACAACTGTTTTGGCATCCCGCACCAGATGACACACACACACACACACACCTCTCTCACCGTGCGGCTCTCTGATAAGTCCACTGAAAGCTTCACTCCTCTGGACGGAAGAAAGGGGAAGCTGCCGGGGGGGTGTAATTTTACTTGAAATTTACGCATTTGCGCTATCATCAATAAAGCTTTAACCTTTTGACGGCGATAGGACGGCGGCACTCTTTTACCATCATCGGTGTCACCGGAGACAACACCCTCCCTCAGAGGTTTCCGCAGCAGCAGCAGCAGATGCCTGATGCTTTGACCTGCGGGCACAGAATTTGGCGAGCGATTCATCGCCATTGCTGGAATGTTTCATTTAAAGAGAAAGTTATCGCGCCCGAGGGCGGCCTCCGGATACCCGTGATTGTGTCCATTGGCGTTTGCAGAAGAGGGGGGGCTACACTCTCGGACATTCCGGGTTTGAAGTATTGAAGGGATTCTTATTTTTTGAGCTCCTTTTGCAGCCACGTCATGGTTACAGTCGTGCTTCTATATTACTGTCAAGGTCCATGCTGTCCAACACCAAACGGAACGGTGTCGGTCCTTTTGACGCTGACAGCCGGTCCGGCACGTCCTTCCAAATCCAAATGGTGTGTCCTCGCAGTAAGAGACAAAGCGGCCAGCAACAACAACGAGCGTTAAATCGGACTTCATCAGACACACGACACACTAGTGGGCGCGTTCGAAGGCGTTCCAGTATACGGATGCCTCGCGTCTCTGCATCCGCCCATCATCAAACTGCATATCATCATCACCGTCGCCACAATTGCAGTCGAATCGAAGCCTCGGAGCCTCGGAGTGGTGATGCTAGCAATCGGACACACTATTCGAAGTATCTCTATCTGACAGAGACGAACCGTTTTTTTGTTTTGTCCTCGAACTCTTTTCAATCGTTGCAGCATCTCAATCTATCTTCAGTGGAAGATACAAACAATCATTCCTATTGGCGGCTACCCTTGAGGGGACCCTCCCCCAGTGGCACACTTTGAAACACGACGGCGACGACGACGAAAGCGATCGCTGGTATTTACATTGTAGCTTCACAAGACGATCGTCTTTGGGGTGTCACCCTGCTGCTGATGCTGCTGCGGCCATTGCTGTTACATCTCAATCGAAAGGCAGGTTGTCAAGCGGATTTGAAATGCATTGTACGCGTGTACGTTAGCAACCGAACCGCATGACACGTTTCATCATAAAACACTTCTCCAAATATATTGTTACTCAACCGTAAAGCAATTCCGAAAAAAACCATCGATGCGCACACAGCTCCCTAACAACCCACGTTACTCCAGCTTCTCCATATCTTTTAACCGCTTGACCAAGATCTGTATCTCCTGGAGCAGCTTGAGGCGCGTTCTACTGGTGCACTCCTTGAACGGTTTCGATTTGAGAACCAACAAATTTTGCTCCCGATAGTCCTTGCCTATCTCATCGTGGTCACCGTCACCGTCGTCCGGCAGGAACGATCCAACCGCAGCATCAGCGTGCGTGTCCGGTTCAATCGGCATCTCATCAGGCGTCGCCTGCTCCGCCGCATCACGCGTCTCCACTGCGATTTCGCGAGCCCAAGTTTGTTCGATTTTCTGAATCGATTCATCGATCAAACGCGTGACGTCAGCCTTCAGCTCGACCAGGACACTCGAAGCACTGCACGGTTCCGGTTCACGTGGGATGTAAACATACGGACACTCTCTGGTACCACCACCACCATCGCCTCCACCATCCGAGACGCTTGTCCCAGTGTAGCTCGTATCGGATGCGGTACGCTTTAGCTCCACCCTCGAGCCATACTCTGCTCCTTTCTTCCGGCCATCATCCTTCTGTCCGGGTCCGGGCTGGTTGATGTCTCCCTCCAGTGCGTAGTACGATCGTGAGTAAAACTGAAAAGGGACACACATAAGAGGACTTTTAAACTTTGGATCCGGATCGTGCACCTCCCTTTGCTCGGTAGCTCTGGCAGCTCACATCCGAAAGCGGCAGATCCTTCGTGTCTTCCACGGGCACGGAGTAAACATGGCCACCGCACTCCACAATTACCTTTTTGTCCCGGATGTTACCGAGGAAATTCAAGGCCGGCACAGCACCCATCGCGGGACAACACACTGCTCGGGAACGTGTCAAGTTAAACAACCGCGGCTAAACAGCACGCAACTCTGTGGCAACGTGTACTGAGATGGCTGAGCAGCATCCTGAGAGCGATGTGCGTACGCTAGGCAACGGGCAACGGTCCTAGCAACCGGGGCGATGCGTGGCTGGAAGCAAACCGGCCCACCCTTCCGTAACGCAGCAGAGTGGCGCAGTGGAAGCGTGCTGGGCCCATAACCCAGAGGTCCGTAGATCGAAACTACGTTCTGCTATCGCAATCCTCTCTGGATCTTAATAACACTACGATAATGTGGTGTGTTGTGATCCAGAATCCTTTTTTCGATTGCATCATCATCATTTTATTGAGCGATATATATTTTTAGTTCTATATCACACGACAACAGACGCTACTAATGACTCATATCGTAACTGCTCTGCTCAATTCCATGTCACACACAAGCAGGTTCCATGATAAAAATAGATAATGGAACACAGCACGCGGCTTGATTTTAGTAAAATTCGCGTTACGGTGACGCACGTTGCCGATTGCATACATCGAGGAGTAATGTCGGATAGTCCTGACTTATCGCCGTTCAGAGCGGGTGTGTTTGTTAAAAAATTAGATTTAAAACGAGGAAACGATAATTTACTTCATTTACAAAACAGTTACGGGATATTCTTATTCTAATTTTCCTCCCCCTAAAAAAAACCCTCACAACCGCACGAGACACACGATTGGCCAAAAAAGCCAATTTCCTGTCTCGGCGTAGAGGGGGTGAGGGAGGAGGGGTGCCCCCGGAACGGAATGTGTCACAATAGACAATCAGCGTGTGGTTTCGAGCAACCACCGACCAACAGCACCCAACTCCAAAACGTCCCAAAGGGGGGTTTCGTCGTGACCGACTAAGAATGCCAGAAAAGATGCCGCCACCGCCACCGCCACCACCACCATCTGCACCAAAAAAGGCTTGGAACAGCAAAGGCCGACCCCAAAAACAGGAAAAAAGTGAGAAAATTTAAGCCAAACCACCGACCGCCAAATGCGACGACGAAGATGACGACGATCACAAAACCAGCGCGCGCGATCGCGCGACCACGAGACGGCCCGCCACGACGGGATTGAATCACACTGACCAAGGCAAATTGTAGCCACGCAGAAGCCGGCAGCAGCCCCCACCAGCCCCCCTCTCTTCTCTCTCTCTCCACACGGCGACACACGGACCGCGGCAGACAACAACAGTGCACCAACTCGCGATCCAAGAAGAAGAGCACAAGGAGCGAGAGAGAGAGAGAAATGAAAAAGAATCTCCGGGATCTCTCCCTTCCCTCCCCACCGGAACCAGCCCCTCGCCACACCGCCACAGAAGCGCAGACAAAAGGCATCTCCCGGGTCGTCGTCGTCGTCGTCGTCGATGGAGGCTGGTGCCGCGATGTCAAAAGGACGCTGAAGGTGCGGTAGCGACTAAAAACCGAAACGCAGCGGACGGGATGCGAAGAGAGAGGGGGGTAAACCGCAGCGCACAACCCACAAAAAAAACGCTGGACAAGAAGCTGTTCCCTCGTCTGTTCGCTCGCTCTCTGTCTCGCTCTTTCTATCTCTCTATCTCTCCACTTTCGCTTTGCCGGAACGGAACGGATCGAAGGAGGTAGCGACCGACCCACGCTCCCCACGTCTCATCTCTCCTCCCGGCAGAGGAAACTAAAAAGAAAGAAAGAAAGAACGAGAGAATGAAAGAGAAGGCAGTGGCAAAGATGGGTAGCAGGTGAGTGTGGTTACGCGCGGTGGACACAACCGCCTGCCAGCCAGCCAGCCAGCCAGACAACATCAGCGACGCGAGCGCACCTTCAATCCGCTCCGTTGTTGATCGTCCGGTTGCAACGAACGAAACGAGCCACAACCGGCAACAACAACAACAACAAAAACAACACGCGCAGCACGTCCTTCGTGTCCTCTCTCTCTGTCTCCATCCCCTCTTCCATCGGTGGTAGCAAAACGACGAAGCGGACGACAAGAAGGGGCCGTGAGAACGTTTTGCGATCGTCCGTTCCCAGGCTCGTGCTGGCTCGCTGGCTCGCTGGCTGGCTCGTGTCGTGCTGGTCGGGCGCGATGCCCGCACTCGAACTTTGATCCGGCAGTGAGTGGGAGGGCGCGGGGTGCTGGTGGTTACCGCAGCTTCCCCCTGCCCCGTCGTCATCCGTTGTCGCGGTCTCTGCACAGTAATGGGTGCCGGTTGGCTTGTTGTCGGTGGCGGTGGCACCCACACACAGACCGCGGTCTCCGTCGCTGGCGCGGGACTACCGCACAGCGTGCGCCCATCATGGCGGGTCCGCCTGAGGTCTGCCGCGCGCCTCGTCGCCGCCGTCGGTGGTGGTGGCGCTCGCGCCACTCTGTGGGTAGCCACCGTGGTCGGGACCGGTCGGTCGGCACGATTCAGGCACAAGCCACAATACCGACCCCGGATAGACATACCTCCCACTCCTCCCCCCTGGAGGTGAAATCAATTGGAAGTGAGGTTAACGAGCCGGAGCCTCTCTCGAAGCCGGCTACAACGGGGGACCGGGGGACCGGGGGAGAGAGTTGTCTAGTTCGGAGCGGGCTTGGCGTAATTATGCAATTAGAGCAGTAAACTGCGATGCAAAACATTGAAAACCACTTTAGTTGTTGAATATTTTTATGCTAATCGTAAGTGTGCGCATTGGCTGGTTTAAGGTGTTTTATGTTGTTTTTTTATTAGTTAAAATGAACTTTACCGTGACACGAATGTGACATTTGAAACGTTCTTCTTCGAAGCTGTACATTCGATTTTCTTTTCAATTAACTTATGCAGAATGTTGTACATGAATTCCATCTAGATGGCACACTGTGACTCAAGAAGGCTGTGCGCCACTTCAGCCTTTCAAGGCGGGTTCAACAGACTACTCTGATCGGCTCTGACAGCTTCCAGACAAACCCGCATCCTACCACGCCAGCCACCCGGCGAGGCAAGGCAAGGAGGTGTGTGAGTGTGAATGAAGATAAATGCGATCACACGATCAACGAGGCACACGCGCGCAATGCCGGTACACGATCAAGGGGGGGATGTGCTTCACTCGCCGGCATTCACTTGATCGAATATAGCCTAGCACAAGCATCCCCCCCAACCCTTCCCGCACACTGCTTATGGTGGCACACGACCGTCGACGTCCTTCCGCGGGGCACGACGCGCCCGCACCGCACACGACGCCTCCCGCTCCGTACTCCGCTGCCGATAGCGAGTGTGTCGTGATGCGGTACGCGTGCCCACCGACCGCAAGGCGCAATCTGTCTAGGTCTAGAGGCGTCGGGGCATGCGGCTGCTGCTCTTGAGCCTTCATCGACCGCTGCTGCTGCTGTTGCTGCTGCTACGTTTGCACAGCGCCACCGTCGTGCCCTTATAGAGTTATTCGTATTATTATCTAATTTATCTACGCCAGTGAATTGGTGCGCACGCCCAGCGCCACGAGCCCACGATGCACGAGCGCGATTGGCACAGTGGAAGAGACGCTTCACAGCATCATCGATTGGTTTAATGGTGGGCAGTAAGCTAGGTTGTGTGATAACAATTATCTCTCAGGTACACACGCCTCGATAGCGCAGTAGGTAGCGCGTAAGTCTCATAATCTTAAGGTCGTGAGTTCGATCCTCACTCGGGGCAATAGGAAGGAACCATCTGGGATCTTTTTAGTTTTGTGTAAGCAAAGCATGTAATATTTAAGTGTAAAGAAAACATTATGGAGAAAGGATTATAAAAAGTGAAAAATTGTCATCAATTAGTTGATAAAAAAGGGTTCCGAAAGGGGTTTTAAAAAGTGAAAAATCGAAGATAAATGGAAGAAATTATGAGGTTGTTTCCTTATTTTTTATTACAAACTCGTTATAGATTGTGACCACATCGCATTATCGAAACAGTTCATTGTTCTGGAGGCACGCCCCATCGTAGGATAGCCATGCCGGGTTACTGGAACGTGGGATAAACGTCTCACACCCCTCCCCCGGCATGCCGCGCCAACACACGACCGCCAGCAGATCCGCGCTCGCGCTCGCGGTCAATTGATTCCGCCGGCCCTAGCCATCGCGACCGGCCGTCTGCCGGTCCAATTTCGTGACTCACCACTCCCCCTCTCGGGGCGAGCGAGGCGCGCGCTCGTCCCGTAATCACCAGTCATCATTCCATTTCTCGCAAACGCAGACGCAGAGGAGGGCGAGGAAGCAAATACATAATTCCAGCGGCAACCCCCGTCAAACTGTCCCATCAACACAAAGCCATTTTAGCGCGG
>NC_064875.1:57117041-57152041 GCF_943734745.1 Anopheles darlingi
GATCTGATCGGAGCGCGACCCGATGACGATGGCGTCTCGAGGGATTAAACGACAAACGGAGACGGCGATCTGCGCTTCACGGGAAGGGGACATCCTTACATTACATTTCTTTTGATCAAGAGACTTACACAGAGTGACACTTGGACGCCACAGTACAGACAAGGGATTGATGAGCACGCGCGCACCATTGGCGTTTGGTGTGCGCCACAACAACGATAAACACAAACACAAACACAACGATCGAGCACGAAACAAAAGGAAACAAAATAAATGAGAAACTTCCAAAGGGGTTTTCCTCCTAAATTCTGCTGGAATCCCTCTCCTTAAACATTAACGCAGGGAAGCAGATCCCAAAATGGCCTTTCCTTGGTCAGAGCACCGCCATGGCGCTCCATCGGCATCCTTCCGTGTCCGTCATTAAGCTTTTGCGACTGATCCTTTGATGGACTTTTGCGCGCGCTCTCTCTCTCTCTCTCTCTTTCTCCTTTATCCTTCCATCTCGATTCTTCTGATTTACGGTGGCCCCCACAACAGACAGCAGCATTTGGCCACTTTTGCCCCGATTGTACTTTCTCAACATAAATCCTTCTTTCGGGGGGCCCCTCCCTGCACCGTCTTTGCGAACTATGATCCCCTCTCTCTCGGGCTCGTAGTATAGTAGTACACTGCTGCGCTTTCTCCAATTTGCACCTCCTTGCAAGTCGAGGGCGCGCATTCGTGGGGTGCTCATAATTACTAGCAGCTGCGGCGGCCATGTTTTTGGTGGAGGACTGAAGAAAACAAAAAATCAAAAGAAAAAAAAAGCATTTCTCCTTCCAGCGACGGAATGAAACTGAAACTGTAATCCTCTTACATGACGCGATCCGCCTCCCTCCCCAGGAGTCGTGCTCGGAGCATTAAAAATCAATTTTCCGCCGCGCAGCGCCGCGAGTCCTCGGGAATGCTGGGCACATCGAGGCACACCGGCATCTGCGTCACCCCAAAATGAATCACAATTTGCCATCCAACCGAATGTGCTCCATTTTGAGGGGGAGAGGGTGCATTAGTTTGACGAAGACATCAACACTGCACTTCGTGACTTCCCCTCTTTGACTCTTGCTCCAGCACTCGCCAAGTCTGACGCCTACGTGGGAAAAGAGTGGCCGACATTCAGCGATCGTCGCGTGGTTGGTCACGTCAATGGCCCCACGACACTCGGCGCGCGAGTGTGTGTGTCTGTTCCCCTTAACGGGGGCATAATAACCTTTTTTCTTCTCCCTCTCCCCGGGTTTGCGGAGATCCCTTCGATCGATCGCACGCTCGCTCGCTCCTTGGTTGGTCTCCCTATACATATATATAAATATCTGCAATCATTAGGCGTCGTTAGTGGCGTGATTTATTGCGATCGCGTTCCTCCTGATGACGGCCGCGGGGGGGGGGGCCATAGATAAATCTGTCCAGACACTCGGTCGCTCGATCGGATGCATGTTTTGCATGTCCGTTGACTGACTCTCGCCTGCCAAACTCCCCGACCGGAGGGGGCGAATAAATTACTATCGAGAGCGTTTAATCTATTAGCTAGCAAGCGGGGGGCAACGATCCGATCGGCGGCTGAGAACCGCCGTGTGCTTCTGTCCTAGTTGACAGTCGAGCTGTGGATTGTGATCGCGAGCAGGATGGCAGAATGGATGATCGTACAGCTCGCGGAGAGTGCTACTTTCCACGCGAAACTCTTTTTCTAGATCGCGAAAGGATCTTCTTGCACTTTTTCTAATAAATAGTTTTCAAAATACTTTACAAAATAGGGCTTTTTACCCAGAAACCCATTCCCCAGTGAGAATGTTTCCTTCATTTCCATTAAACTTCGAGCCGATCGAAGCAAAGAAGTATCATTGATGATCACTCGATGAGCCATATTCCAACAGGCGCAACACCTCACCGCAAATCTGCCACAAGGAATCACAGCAAGAAGCACACACACAGAAGAAAGGAAGAGAGAGAGAGAGAGAGAGAGAGAGAGAGAGAGAGAGAGAGCAACGAAAAGGCCAAACACGACTCGAGTCGTGTTCTGGCATTCCGCACCGCGCACTCCTTCGCGTCCTTCGCGTCCTTCCGGCCTCTCGATCGTGGACTGGAAATTAAAATAAATAAATTGATCCCGAAATTGGTGTTTCGCGGCAGCTGCAGTCCCGGTCCTGGGGTGCTCGACGGCTGCTCCCCCTCCCACTACACGCCCGGTCCTCGAGGAGGATGGCTTCCGTGAACGCCAATCAGCGTTGTTGCTGCTGTTGCTGCTGCTGCTGCTGAGCTGCGATCGTATTGTACGCGAGCGCGCGCGCTGCAGAACGACTCGGGAATTTTGGAGGTTTCCGCGGACCGTCGCTCGCACCCACCCCCCCTTTTCCGTGGCATACCCGTTTCCCATGCCTTGTGTGTGTGTCCTTGTGGCCGCGTGTCCGTGTGGCATGTTTAGCTAAAATAAACAATTTTCGTGATCGCCCCAAGCGGCCGGCGATTCGTGATGGTGATGGTGGTGCTGGTGCTGGTGGGAACTCCAGAGGTTCCGCGATCGCGACCACGTAGCCTGATGGGCCCTCATCACTCGCGTCTCGGCACCAACGCCTTCTGCTGCTACAAGCACACGACAGCTGAATTCGTGCCCAATTCCATGGAATCCACCACCACTGTCCAAGTAGTGTCCAGAGCTCTCGAATCTCGCTGCCCGCTGGCTAATCCCTCGTATCCGACGACAGCACCAGCCAGCCAGCGAGCCAGCCTGTTCCTGCTCCGCCAGATTACTACACGCGCTCGCTCGGGTTCCGTTGTGGTTCGACCGATTAAAGTAGATTATATTTTAATTAATATTATAATTCATCATCCAGACGGTCAGCTCCGTACAGTGCAGCGGCCACTTCGGCAGCGGGCACCCCCCGGGGGATCGAGGTCGAACCCGCATCCAATATTTTGGCGCAACGCATTAGCCGATTCCAACACACTTCCACAGGCCAGACCAGGCGCTCCAAATTGATTTATCCCGATACGCGCGATCCTTGCTGCAGAGATTCAATTTTCGGAAGGGAGAGGAGTACTGGGAGTCGAGCGATCAGACGGCGAACCCCATTCGCTTGAAGGGCTGGCACCTCGTGCGCGTTAGCCGCGGACAAGCCAAGGCCACCCCGTAAGCAAACTGCAGAGCCCCGGTCAGGGTGCTCTGTTTGTTCAAAATTGATTCCTCGGGATCTATAAATCTTGCCTTCGGCCGCAGCCGGACGACACGCGGTCGAACGGGGAGCGAGGATCTAATTTGGATATTTTTATTTACCTTTTTGTCCGCTTCTACGCTTCCTCTGACTCCGGATCCTTACCGGTTCCAGTCCGATGAGGGGGATGAGAGCGGAGTGTTATGATGTTCGCAAGTTCGCAGTTTTGTTCCGCAGCTTCCCTTCGGTCTGGTTCTCGTCGGTTTTCGTTGTCGGAGTCGTCCTCACCGTCGTCGTCGTCGTCGTCATGCGGCTAAATTTATGTTGCTCCGTTCGATCGCTCGGTTGGGCTATGTAAACATAATCGCTGAACCCACTCCTTCCCTTCTCTGTCTGGTGAAATATAATCGCGGGATCTGCGGATGTTGGAAAATTGAATTTAATTTTCAATATGCATCCCGATAAATCTTCGATCCGTAGCAGCAGCAGCACCGGCAGCGATCGGTATCGGTTGCCGGCAAAACAGTGGAACCGGTTGGTTTACGGTCTGGGTGAGATCTTGTTGATCGACTGCAAATTTGTTCTGGCGGCGTGTCGGCGTGCCGTATCCCGTGTAGCCGCCGCCTCGTGCCTTCCTTGCGCCCCTCCCTCGTTCGGTTGCATCCAACATTGCGTTGTTCTGATGAGGGATCACGGCAACCAGGTGTTGAGTTTAATCCCGATTACGGCTCTAAATTTTATTGACGCGCGCCCGTACGGCGTGCCGGATGATAAGCCGTGAACACGGCCAACACAGCCAATCATCATCATCATCATCATTTCGTTTATAAAAATTCGGGGAAATTAATTTCGGGAAAAACTGGACTGGAAAACTGGCCAACTGCGGGGTAATAACCGGTTGCGGAGTGCGATAATGGTACCGCTTGCGCCTACTAGGCCTACTTCAATCATTTTCAAATTCATCTCGTTGCAGTTGCAAGAGCCACGCGAAGGGCTCGAAATTCCGTTTTGCTTTCAAACACATTTGCCGGCAAATGGATATTGGTTTGTGGTTTCGCCAAAGGCAGAGCAGATACCTGTTGTAAAGAACAACCAATATGTAACTGCAACGAAGAAGGAAAAATAACAAGCCCAACAGGAACAGCAGAAGCAGCAGCAGGAGTAGGTTGGGAAAAGAAACAACGCGTACAAAAAACAACAGCTTCCCGACCCAGACCATGATCTGGCCATGGCAGAAAGAACCACAGAACGCAGACAACAACCGGACCAACAAAACCGAGTGAAGCTCAGTGAAAGATAATCGCTCCAAGTGACAGGCGCTGGTTGCTTCCGAAGATGCGAAGGAACCAGCTACTTGGCACGGCTCCTGGACTGCACCAGAGCTGCCAAGTCACGGGTACCATTATGTATCTACCACCATGTGGAGGGCCGCGAAAAGAAGACTACAAGCAGGGGAGCGCCAATCGAGAAGAAGCGGACGTAAAGCGGAGCTTCGCGATGTG
The DNA here is from genome assembly GCF_943734745.1 of Anopheles darlingi. Lineage (NCBI taxonomy): Eukaryota > Metazoa > Arthropoda > Insecta > Diptera > Culicidae > Anopheles > Anopheles darlingi. The sequence continues at coordinate 57,121,723 of NC_064875.1, forward strand.
TGAGCGTGTGCGCGCGTGCCCGCGACACCGCGAGCCACTTTCCCATGGTTTTGCAATTCATTTGCACCATTCCCTTCTACGGTGAGGACGCCAGCACCACCCGCAGCAGCAGCAGAGTATCAAGAAGTCTGCACAATCTGTCCGCTCGGAAGCTTCCAGGTCCAGAGGTTCTTGGGTTTGGTTATTTATGGAAAAACGGTTGTCGTCCATCGTCCGGCCCATCGTCGTCATCGTTGTGGTCCATCGATTGTTTGTAAAATGGCCGCTTGTGACAGCCGGAAGCTCCGGCGACAGTCAGTTGACAGGTCGTCCAGCGAAAACCGTGGGATCCGTTAGGTGTTTAGCAGCACGTCGATCGATGGCCGATCGATCCCATCGTTTTGATTACATCAAGCACTTCGCGCAGCAGAGTAACGTCCACTTCGTAGATGATATAGACTGCCAATCTTCGACTTCTTTACGATATCGAAGCCAATCGAAGGTCCTCAAGATGTCGCAGATCGTAGCTCTCCAGCAATTATCAAGCAACGAGTTATGGCCTTGTAATACTTGATAAGTCGCTCGAACCACTCCCATCGGACCAAAACAGGACATCAGCAGATTCTACAGCACATCGCAGCGTCAAGCAGCCAAGAGAGACGCGACACCTTTAACAGACAGAAGAAGCCGGCGTAAGGCGTAGTAATGTAGCGATAAAGCGCTCGTAAAACAATTTCCACCTCGGTTGGTTGGAACCCTCCTCTGAGTAGCCGCCACGTCCAAGTCGATGTCGATCTGCACGCTGCACTCAAATCAAATCTGACAGCCACGCCACGCCACGCCATCATTTATGGCACTCGAGGCACACAGACAATGCCCGGCCGGGCTGTGCTGTGTGCCAGGTGTTTTATGCCAGACGTTCCCAGACAACTGTGACTAGCTCTACCACCTCTCGGTAATCGATCCCCGCAACGCAGAGACAGTCTCAAGTGCTCCCAGGCCCAGGACCACGGGGTAGAGAACTAGACGCGCTGACGACGCAGACGCGACGGAGAGTGAGTTCGTGACCGCGTGGCCACCGCCAAGCAGCAAACCGATATTTATAAATTACGTGATTCATTTGCGCTTCCACGCTCTAACCACCGTTGGTCCCGAAGGGGTCTCTTCCCGCTCTGACGCCTCCGATGCTGTGATGCTATAAATAAGTTCAGTTGGTCACTGGGCGAGGGCAAGTAGCACTTTGGATGCACTATTGACCACTACTTGTTGGCTGCTGCTGCCGTCTAGCTTGAGGATTGTTGCAAACTCTCCTCTAACTCTCAGCGTGGCTCGTGGCCCGTACTATTCGGAGGTCGATCGCAGGGCAGTTGATTGATTTATGGAAAGTGCTTCGAAGGCAACCACCAGGTCGGTCGGTACTAAGGCCTACTCGCGGTCACCTCCCGTCCCCAAACAGCCAGCATCAATTTATTTTCAGTCCCTCCCTCTCTTCAGCAGTGGCCATTACGTCGTGCTTCGTCTAGTGTCGAACTGAGGGCGCTTCTCCTAGGGCAGTATAAATGGCAGTTATTTGCGGGCAGAATTCCGTGCGTGTTGCCTGCAGTCCGGTCAGAAGCTGGACGGTCGCCGGGACTGCCGCTGATCACCTGCGGCCATAAACAATCCCGCAAGCCCGCCGAAACGCCAAAAAGCCATTAAAATTAACGTGGAAGGATTAAAACAGAATCCGCACATCAATTATGGCAAACCAACGCAAATCTCGCGGGTCTGGCCGGTGGTGGTGGTGGTAACTGTGCTCTGCAGGATATTAGTTTTAAGGCAACGGATCCGGGGAGCGGATCTCATAAAAACGAAGCGAAAAACGGTGCGGTGACCTTCACGAGAAGCAGCTAAAGGCGCAGCTGCAAGCGGATTCGTGCGCGCACGAATTCTAAGCGCAACAAACAAAACATTGGCAACATCCAGGAAACAGGTTCCGACATGCACCGCGACCGAATTCGGGCACATCATATGCGAGCCTCGAGCCTCGAGCCTGCCTGAGATTTGCCGGGATGCCGCCACCACCACCACACAATGCCACCACAATAACCCATTTCCCGAGGGTTTAATACGTTTTTAAGCGTTCCGTTCATTCGGATGTTAAGCAGTTGCAGGAGTCCTCCACGAGGGACGAGGGGTTCTGGTCGATCCGTGTCGATCATGCCGGCTAGGTTAGGGGGCCCTGTCTCGAGGCTGGCCGAGGCTGGGGTTTCTTTTTCGTAGATGCATCCCATTAGAAATAATAATAATCATCTCTGTGTGTCTCTTCTCCCGGAAGAGGCGGTTGGTTCGATTCGAATGAGTCTCGCAAACGGGGTCTGTCTGCGAACACGGTCCGAGATGCAGAGAACGATGGAACGCGCAGACACACACACACACACACACACACACACATCCTGTGTGGGTCGCACGCCCGCCAGCCAAACGTCAGCCGTCGCTGAACGTCGAACGTCGCCATTTGCAGGTGTCGATGGTCGAGCTTTCGTAACCAAATCATGGCCGTCGTCTCGACGCCACGGGCCCTCGAGGCCCTCTGCTCTACTTCTTTCGTCGGTGGACTTACTTTTTTTGGAGCGGGTTGTTTTTTGGTATCCCCAACGGGGTGACTCGGAAACGCTTAATGAGATTCCGTCCGCACGGGACGCTGCAACTGCAACTAAGCATGTGCGGCAGAGAACCGGACGAAGCCTAGACCACCGTGCCACGCCGGTGCTCCGTCGCTGAGATGCGAAGAATGTCGCCTCCGGCCCCGGGTAGGGGGGGGCGGTCTGCGCAGTGACCGCGATCGCGCATCAACCGAAACCGATCATTATCATCCGCTGCGCTGTGTCCGCATCCACTCGCTCCGAGTGGGCTTCACTTTCGCTCTCCGCCGTTTATCTTGCGTATCTTTTTGGGTGATTTTTATTGCTTTAGGATTTGGAGGACCGCCGGAATGCAATTATCGAATTTACATACCTTTGGCATCACCCTTGTGGCCCGGTGGTTGGCAGTTTGATTAGACGGGATCGTCGCGATTCGTCGCGGTCGCAGTAACGCAGTCCCCACGCCAGCCTCTGTGGCTCGTGGATGGAATTATCAAATTTTCAAAATGTTCTGGATCCTTTTGGGCCCCGGCCCGGAGTTGTGGGCGCACCCGGGCGATCTGTCTGTCGCTCAAACTGCATCCCTCTGCACCCCGAGGGCAAATGTTGTGATGCTCTTAAAACGATGTTTTAAAAGTCAAATGTGGAGTGCCAGCACCATACGGCGTTGTCCACCTGCCCCTTGATGCCAGACGGACAGGCATTGGTACAGGAATGGTCAGTCTCGGTCGTTAAAAGACGTTCCCGATACCCCGTGCACCAGCCTTGCCGACCTGCGACACACTCCTCTCTGTCGCTCTCTCGATCGATCTGGGTGTCGATGAACGTGAGCACGACCGAGAATCGACGCGCGACAAAATGGCTCTATTAACGGGCTCGAAACGTACCGTTCGAGTGTCTCGTTTTGCCCGAACCCGGATCAAACGATTATGTCGGACAGATTATTTTAATGCGAAATGACTCTCCGCCAACCCATAATTGGAAAAAAAAAACCGAAGCGAAACGTAGTACCGGGGCGAGTGTGAGTGCCGCGAGGTGCCTCGCGGTTTGTTGGACCATTGCTGCAATGGATTTTAACGGCGCCGTTGAATGGCGCCGTTTTCGAGTGAGCGTAATGTCCGCTTCCTAACAAGGTCGTTTTTGGAACAGTAAAAACATTCTCTGGGATCGCTTTTGCCAAGTTTTTAAGTAGAATTATATGTATTGGCGGATATTTTGGAGGCTAGCGAGTGTCTGGAAAGGGAATTGGATGTCCAAGTATCCATTTAAATGCTCTCTGAAAATGATTTCGAAGGGCAGCAGTAGGCGCAGCATCGCTGCATGTGAATCTAGTAGTTAAAGCGAATACTTTGTATCCGGATAATACTCAGGAGCTTCCAACAAACTTTTAATTCCAAACCAATGTATTTATTTAGACTTCTTCTAGACTAGTGTCTGCACTAGTAACTTCAATGAAATCCTCTCCAAGTATATGAGATCTATCGACTACAAATTGGATTCAAGTCACCTTCTTTCAACTACCTTCCCTGACATACAAAGTATCGAAAGTCCAGGTCCAAATACGAATCCAGGTTGCACCATTTTGCACTTTTTACGATCCACAGCAATAGCACACAACCCGTAGACAACACATGGTCTGCGGCAGCGGCGGCGGCGAAAGCTGCCGAATGTTCCGGGCATCTCACCACATATATGATTTAATACTCATTAGCATTCCGTTCCGCTGTTTCCTCTGGCTTTCCGAGAGGCCCGTGGCTGCTGTGGTCGTTCAGGTACTGCTACGGGGCAAAGGTTCAAAACCGCCCAACCTAATCTTACCCCAAAGGAGTTATTCCCGGACCCGTCGACACCGTCGTTGGGCTCCCCTCAATCACTATCCGCCATCCGCCGGCCGTGATCAATGGACGTCGCATTTTGGGGTCCACCATAAATTCCGGTACGGCCCACGAAGACGCCGAAGACGCCGCCGATGGCAACCCCACCGTACGTACGACGGGTATGATTTATGGGAAAGCCAACCATTTAATGGCCGCGTCTTCTGCTGGAGATGATGATCCGTTGAAGGTGAAGACCTTAGCCGTCGGTCGGTCGGTCGGTGGAGCCGTCAGGTGAGTTCATGTCGTGGCGTTGTCGGTTCCAATTTGCTAAGCAAACAAAACGTCCGCATGGTTGGACGTCCGGACTGTGAGGACTGCGGTGGCAGCTGCTGGACCATAAATCATAGAGCTTCATGATGCTGGTGGGCCGGGAGGGGAGGCAGATGATTTCCAGTGACCGATGGTCACTGATTTTTCGTCTAGTCTAGTGTTCGTGTGTGTTTGTGTTTGATGTGCCGCTGGAGCGCTGATCGAAAATCGCTCCACTCCGGTGCTACCGCGGTAGCATATTTTTGGGGGAGATTTTATGAGGGATTAAATTTAATTAAGAAAATCAATATCACGATCACTGAACGGTGCAGCGAACAAAGCGCTTTCGATGTTTCTTGAGAGTGATCGCTTTATTGCTTCATAAATCACCGAACTTTGCATGGAGTGGAGTTGGAAATACTGGAAGCTGCAAGCTTGAAGACATAAAAAAAGGCTGCTTCTTCAGTTGGAATGGACCTAACGCGGCTTGAAAGATCAATCGATACCAGACGCCACCGCATCGCTATAATAAGCAAGCAGTGCTTCTTTAGAATTACGAACGGAATTCCATTACCTACGTGCTCTCATCAGATCGCCGACGGAGCATCTCGCTGACTACTTCTCGTCGCATAAAATGGAACTTTCCTCCTTCCGTCCGGCAGAACGTGCCGCAATCTTGTGTCCGTCTATTAACTAAAACACGCGCACACCGCAAGCTAACCACAAAAAGCCGGCGGTGCTGGAAATGAGGAGCAAACTGCACGCAGCACTACCGGGAAGTCCAATTGCTCCAATCCCAACTCCCCTTCGCGTTCCTTCACGTCCTTCTGTCCGCTGGGAAAGTAGTCAACTTTAGCCTCCGTACCGTACGCGCGTGCCGATCTACGGCTACGGCCATCTGACCGCGAACACCGCGCCTGTTCCGCGAACAACGAAGCGAAATCACGAAAATCAATGAAACGAACACACGACAGTCGGCATGAAAAATTATGATTAAAACAAGATTCATACCTTGGCGAAGTTATTTATGGCGCGCGCTCGTCTGTGTTCGTCTGCGTGTGTGTGTGTGTATGTGTGCAGGAGCGCGTGCTGCTAGATGCCCAGCATGAGATAAGCGCACCGTCGAGGTCGCAGCACGGAAGATTCACAAATACCGCCTCCCGGGCCACGAGCGCGCTCGTCTAACATGATCGATCGTCGCGGGGCCAGTTAGATAGCTAGAGCTGGTGCCACAGTCCACTGTCCAGAACCGGATTGCTACGGTAATGCCCCTCGCTAGAGGTCACTGGAGGCGTCCTCTCTTCGTCAGATAGTATCGCTCGCAGATTCTGGCGCCTACAGTGCATCCGATCCGACCGCACCACCAACCCATTTGTCAGCGACATCGGCAGCACTGCAGAAAAGGGGAGGGAATATTCTGCGTGCGCTCGACGATGCCGCCGATACTACGCCGATGTTGAGCAATTTGTTAGGATGTTCGCTTCAGACAAGCAATTGCTGGTACTGCTGTACGTGTGTGTGTGTGTGTCTCTCTCTCTCTTCACGAGAGAAAGATAAAGAGAGAGAGAACGAAGTCGCCCCCCCAGTGGTCGGTCTCGTTAACTTCCTCGCTGTTAACGCAATAATCTGGTGATTGAACGCTCATTAAACGGTTGATCTTCAGCTTCCAACTTGCTAACGATGCCGACGAATCGGTTGTTGATCCGTTTACCGGGACCACCGGACCACCGGAGCAGAGCGAAGAGACCACTCCGGCAGCAGCAGTAGCAGCTCCTGGCAGGCATCAGGATCTCGCTCATGCATCCTCGTGGGGTTATCAATTTGTATCATTGGCTAACGTCGTGCTTCGCGAACGGCGCACCCCAACTCCAATCTACATCGTGGGATGGAGTTTTATTTGATTTTTATGTCAGTTTTTGCTCCGACTCCGACTCCGACGCTCCGCTTTAGGGTCTCGATCTCCGGGGTCCGTGGTCTCCCGTGAAACCGTTTAATTGGTGAGAAGAAAGGCAAGCACCGCCGCACCGCACAAGAAGCGGCCGGCCAGCCGACCAGCGTACCACCAGCGAAGAATCCCAGAATCTCGGACGCCGAGGAGAAGGAGGAGGAGGAGGAGGCTCTTCTCCCGGACATCTCGGTGACATTGAGCTCGAACAAGGCCGGGGCGCGCGCGCACGCCCCTATCGCTATCGGTCGATCTCATAAAAAGCAAATAAACATAAATATAAACGAATTAAACGTTATACAATTACGAAATTATCATAATCATGATCATGATCTGCGCCGACCCATCCTGTATGTAGTCTTTGCGCGGTGCCCACGTTTGTGCCGTTCTTCTCTACTTGCCGGCGCCGCAGGATCACCAGAAGGACAGGAAGCACTCGCAGATCGCGGCTCTCACGCTGCCAGAACAGCGAACATTGCCCATCAGGATGCTTCCAGCCCGAGAATCGCGTCGCGGTAATCGATTGAAGACGGGTGCACCGTGCAGTGGTGGCAGTGGTGACGGCGGCCACACACACACACCCAAGCTGGTGAACACGGGGCCTATCGGCAGCATAAATCTTTTATTGACTATTTGAGTTAATTATTTCGTTTCGGAATTGCATTTTATTTGAACGCGAGCGCGAGCGCGCGCGCCACCGAGAGACCTCCCCGGGTGTGGTCGTGGTCGCGGGCCTGTCGTGTTGAGCACGAGAACCCACACGGGGACACACGCCCGGGGTGGCCTGTGTGCAGCATAAAAACCAAAAACGCGAAGCTAAATGGCTGTAAGCCAAGCAGAACGCGCGCATTTCGCGAATGGTTTTTAATTGTAATCGGACCACCACCGAAGTCGTCGTCGAAGTCGTCCAAGTCGTCGTCGACGTCGTGGTCCGGAGCGACACAACGGAAACACGTCGAGTCTCGGTCTTTTACGATCCCGGGGCCGATCGGTTGAATCCATAATGGTGGCGATTTGTAAGGACGGAAGCAAGGACGTCGCTTCGTGCTGCAGCAAAGACGATGATCACATCGAAGAGATTTGTTCCGGTGCATCTGGAGGCCGCCAAGAAGATGTCGTGATGTTTGTGACGATTGGTTTTTATTTTGTTTTTTTTTATGATTCTAGATCTTCAATTTTAGAACAGTCTTAGAACAGTCAATCTTTTTTTTGTTTTTTGCTTTTGGATCACACTTTTTAGGGCTGCATCTAGTCACCTTCTTCCACAAATTTCATTCGCCATTTTGAATCCCATTTAGTGCTCCAAGATTTATTAACAAACTTTCTCCCGTAAACCCCTAACGCAAACAAAAGCCCTATTGTCTTTGAAGCGTTGTCGCAAAATATGTTCTCGTCGGTTTCAGGATCGCTATTGTTCGACCTCTTTTGCCCGTTTTGCACCTGTCGATGGTCGGGCGTTGATCGGCGAATGTCATTCCGGGCGATGCGCTCAACGGCCAAAGGGACTGACGGACTGACAGCACTTTTCGCCGGATCGCGAAACACAGCGCAAGTCGAGTGGGGTCAGCTGCATCTTGCTGTCCGGTGTTGTTGCTGCTGCCGTTGCGTGCCCGAGATTTGCAACGGTCGCAGCAGCTCCCTTTCTGGCGTGCCAGCCAACCTCATGGCATCCATCCGGAAACGGGATGATTTAGGATCGAGGGCGATAAAGAATTATAGTTCTATTGAATTCCCGGCCGGCGCAGCCATAAAATTTGTGTGAACAAACTGTTTCGTCTGCTCACGGTTTGCGCATCTCGCGGCCACAAACCGGCCACCGATCGATCATCGGACATCGGTACAGGCTTTCGGTGTGCCGTGGCGTGGCGTGGCGTAGCGTGGCGGGCGCGCCATGGCGAATCGGTTATTTATGAACTCATAAAACTAGTTCGCGAATCCCTTTTTCGCAATTTAGGCGGGCGCGCGCCCGGCGCTCGGTCACAGGTTGTGCTTGGGGATGCGCTTTGGCTTCTTCTGAGCACACACACAGACGGACACAGACAGACACGGTCACGGTGGATTATCCTCGGATGGTTTGGAGTTTGCCTGCGCGCCGATGAAATGTTTATGTTTCGGACGTTGCGCTTTTAGGTTTATTTTGTTTCATTTTCTGCGCTCATCTTGCTCGCGAACACTTTATTGTTGCTGAGAAAACAGTATAACAGAGAGAGAGAGAGAGAAATAGAGAAAGAGAGAGGGTTTCATGGTGCTGATCACTCTCGCACCCACCCGGAACGGATTGATATTTTATTGTCTTAGCGTCGCACGCCTTAGTCGAAGTGCGAGCAGCTGAAAAAGCTACCAACGAAGCGATAACAAAGGTGCCGCCCCAAACCGAAGGCCACACAACACACACATTCGCGCACAGAATTCGCACGAATTTGGAGTGAGATCGTTTATTTTCCTGGTCCCCCCCAAAAAAAAAACACAACGCTAATAACAGTTTGCCAGAATTAGTGTTTTCCAATTTGGAATCCATTTAACACACCGAAAATAAATGCAAAACCGAACCAAACCTGGAGTCGTGAAACGCAAATGATGGCCATCAGTTTAAGTGCTTCTGCTGCTGCTGCTGATGCTGCTCCTGATCCATTAAATATATTGTCGCGCTCGCGCGCGCGCGCGAGAAAATTAATGCGCGGCATCGACAGCATCAAGTCAAAATGGTAGCGACCGCGACCGCTCTCTCATTAATACTTAAAACAATTGCATCCCCGGTTCCGGATGGCCAATTCAAAAATTAATACGCCCAACGACCAACGCATCAAGGTGAACCTAACACTTTGCGTTCATTAAACGCGAATCGAACCGAATGCATGCCGTGCTGGTCGTGCAATCGGATCGATTCCTGGCAGGACTCTCGCCTCTTTCCAACGGCCGTTCGCATCTCGCGAGCTGAAGTGTTGCCGCAACACACGCACACACACACGCATGCACACACGCGTGCAGACATGAAAGACGCCACGAAATCGACTAATAAAATTAAGCAAAACATTCGACCATCGCAACGGCATCATTAACTGGAAGGAGTACCACCTCCCCCCGGATGGGGGAAGGGAAAGAAAGGGTTGTGGGATGCGAAATTGGGAAATAAAATATTAAAAACCCAAGACGGAAAACGACCCCATTGGTGGTGGGAGCCACACCTGGTCAATTATTTAAAGTTAATTATATTGAGTAACATCAATTAAGGTTGGATGTTGCTGTAGTTGTTGTTGTTGTTGGATGGTGAAGGTGGATCTGCTGGCCATGCTGTCGTAGTGTGGCCCTGTAATGATCGCATGATTGGCCACCGCAGTAGCGGAGAAGCTTTTATGCAGAGCAAAACGAAAGACTTGAGCGGTGACAACGAACCCCACAACGAACGAAAATCCGTGGATTCTCAAGCAGAGCCGAGCACCATCAGGTGTGACGATCATCAATGCAGTGGTTGTTGATGGTGGAAGAGGAGAGGAAAGGGCAATTGGATCTGGTAACGTGACAGCGAACAGCAGCAGCAGCAGCAACAGCGAGCACTGGAATGCTGATGGCGCGACGCCGGTGCGATGCCGATGCGTGCAGCAATGTCACGATCACGTTTCGCAACAGTGCAGCTGCTGCGTACCAAGAAAAAAACCCTCGATCGGCTCTGGAGCCGGTACGGATCGTTATCATCGACGCAATAGGCAAACGGCCAGCGTTTGGAAGCAAACATTTTGGGCACAAAACACACACTTGAAGCACGATTCGCGTCGATCGATCGCTTCAATCGAAAGGAATGTGGCAAACCTGCGAGGGATCGAAGCAAACACCTAACCTGAGGATGCCCGGAGAAGAGCCAAAGGTTAATTGGTTCCTCTTGGCCCCGTGGTGACGTCGTTCCTGATGCTCTGGCCCTCTGGCTGACGAAACAACGGTCGGTGCATTGGCACTCGCGTCCCCTGTACGTCGCGTACACGTCTTCGATTGTCATTTAATGATCGCTTCGGACCGCATCCTGTCTCCGAGCAGAGCCAGAACGAGCGTGACTGTCTGCAAATGGTCAACAACTGCAAACGGCTCGATCGCTTCCTCCGGGACGTTACTCACTCGCACACACACACACGTAGGAAGCAAAACGTGAGGAATGCTCAAGAGGATACACACGCTAGCGAGCTCACTGCCCGGCACAAGTGTTCCAGAACAATGAACGCGTCACGACGCGGCCGGAACGTGCAAAGTGTTCCGCCTGCAGCGCGTAAACCACGAACGACACTCAGACGACGCCAAAGATGAAGCAGAAAAAGAAGAAGAAACGGACAAAACGCGTGCGGCGTAAAATGATGGAAAAGTCATCCAGTGGCCCAAAAGAGGGGAGAGGTGCTTGAGTGCGAACCTACAGCAACCCCCTCCCCTTGTGTGTGTGGCACGAGTGTTCAATTACCGGAGCTCTGCTCAGGTCCAGGTGTTTGCGAGACCACTTGACTGACCCGGCCCCCGGGATTTTTGAGGGGGAGAATGGAATTCCTTTCGAAATTCCTTCGGCCACGAGCCAAGCGCAGCGCCACGCAATCGAGGCTTTTGCCCGCAGGAAAGCGTTTCGCTGTGCAAATCGCTCAGCAACATGTGGTCGATGGTGATGAAGTGCTCGATAGCCTCGACTCGATTATCGGATCGGTCGAAGCCCAACAAAGCCAAGAATCCAGCCAGCCGCCAACCGAGCGAGCGAGCGACCGACCGTCCAGTAGCGACGCGCGAATTGCTCTCCACGTCAATCGAGGGTCTGATAAGAGTTTCGATGCGAACTGTGAGCATGTGTACGGCATTCCGATGCTGTGAGTCAATGCTTCGAGGGGTTGCTATTGGCAACACATAAATCTAGTAAACATAGTCCCCTCTGTGTGGGCCTATAATAAGCGGCTATCGAGCGGTTGGTGTGTGTTGATGGGTTAGCTATTACTAGCTACATCGAAGCAAAACACAGAAACCTGATGATTGGTGTTAACTTGTTGATCAATAATACCCGAATTTGATTTAAAAAGAGCGTCTGAAACGTAAGAATCAGTTCGTGGTTCGATAGAACAGATTCTTTTAAATGTACGATCAATTTTTTATATCATTCAGATTGTTGGACGAGGTTTTGACCTTTTTTCATGCTACTCTTGTACTTTTGGTCCTGCTTGATTATTCCGGGGTCTCATTTGAGGGAACTGTCATCAGCATAAATTCACCAGTTAATAATTTTGGATTTTTTCTGGGGCCGATGTTTTGTCTGAACGCCTTTTTTCATCAAAAAATTACTGTTTGATGAGGACACGGAATTTCGAGAATTGTTTATTTGAATAAGTTGTTTTGAATTTTTTTTGAATTAGTGAAGCTACGTTACTAAAACTTCAATAACTCACAAACATTGATCAGAATGACGTAGAAATGTAACAGTAAACCTAAAAGAATCGGGTAAATAACGTATTTTCATTTTAGCAGCACTCTTTATAAATCACACCGAGACCTTATTGACCGATGTGTTAAACGTTATGATAAATGCACGCCCGATAACACCGGACGAACACCCGGAACAAACGCCAACAATGGTAACAGATGCCTACCTTCAAAGAATCCCTCAGGTGTTCCGGGGTCCGCGTCTCGAAGGTACATCATTCCAGGATTTCTAAAAATCCCGGATTACTCAAGGCCCTTTGACACGCCCCACGCCGGCAGGCCCTACGCCGCGATCAAACGACATTAATCAAGCGACAAACATTGGCGGTGCTGCCTCTGAGCGTGGATTGATGGCCACATCGCATCGCATCGCGACGCCACCCCACCGACGGAACCGGTATTAACCGAAAATTGAATAATGGCTCCCCAATTGCTCGACAAACATACGCGGACGGTTAGCTTCCTTGATCCCCAGGGAAACACGCCGCACGCACCATCACGCCCCGGTCCGGTGGTCGGTCTAATCGAGAATGAATCGCGTCATCGCGATCATCGCTCGCTTGTCTCGCGATCTCGGCACTCGGCTAATGACGAGAGAGAGAGAGTCTGTCCGCGACCGAGACCGTGTGACAGGAAATAGACTCTATACTGTCTAATTGAATAAACGCGGCGTGAAGAAGCTGCGGCGACTGACGGAAGATAATTAATCAACGCCGACCGGGAACCGAGCGACCGATCGGTGCGAGCCGTGGATCCGTTCTTAGCCTAAGCTTGTTTGTGGAAATTCCCGGGACGTTTAACGACATTCTGCCGGACATCCCGTGCCGGGTAGTAGTCGCAAGAGGAAGTTCAATGGCCACACAACTACTGTGCGATCCGTCGCATCAACCGCTTTTCGGTGAAGCTGCGCCGCGCAACAAAAACGAAGCGATCGTCAGTCGGTCGATTTATTCAAATCTTGTGTCAAACACTTCAGCTTCGCGGGGTGGGGCTGGCTTGTGAGGTACGCCAAGCTGCACATCTCTCGTCAACGTGCACGGGCATGCGTGCAGCTGGTTGTCGGTGCATTTACGGCGGCATAAAATCGGCCAGAATCAACCAACCAGTCCAAGCTCAGTGCTTGCGCACCGTGTCTCGACGTCACCGTCAGTCGCCATCAGGCATTCAAAGCGTGGCGTTAGCGAACGGCCACCAGTCCGGCCTCGTGGTGGACCGTAAAAGGGAGAAATGGTTCTAAGGCAATAAATACCGAATACGTGGTTCGAGTTGCCAATTCGTTTGGAGCGGAATGCCCGAATGCGAGCGAGCGCGCGCGCAGATGTCGGAGACTGTTCCGTCGGCCGATCCGATCGCCTGCAGGCCTTCTTGGAGTAGGGGACCACGGTGCGAGATGCGCAGACGCACACACAACTGCACAACGCCAGCGCAATGGTGGACGCCCTGTGCCCGAATATATATGACAGTCGTAAAAAGTGATGCGATTCTTGTGACCAGCCAGCAAAACTCTTTCGCAGCCAGCCGCCAGCCGTGTCGATGAGTTCACGGTCCGAAAATGCAAAAGAAAAAAACCGAACGAACGAACGGACGGTCGTGACCCCTCGACAGCCCAAAAAGCTTGGCCAAAGGTGTGGAAAAGGAATGTTTTGCGGGTGTTGTGCTGCGTGCTCAGTGGGTAGGGGTGGCCGCCACGGAAGTGCCTCAATTGTCAAATACCTCAATTTGCCGCCAATTTAATTGTAGGCTTTTTGTACCCGATTGTAAACTTCTCTTTCCCAGGTTCTGCTGACGACAGCAAACACACAATTGAAAGAGAAAAAAAAACATGGACAAAACACTTTTATGCTTTTTTGGGGTGCACTGCCACAGCTCCAATGCCTTACTATTGGCGTTCGTGCCAGCATCGCGAGCTGCGCATCACGGCGAGAATGCACCTTTCCGGGGTTGGGGTGAAGGAATGGTTTCGTTCAATTTATTTATTGGAAAATTTACGGACAAATCTCACGCGACGGCATTGTGGCCGTCCGGGACGATGAAAGGTGCCTTTGGTAGAAGGCAAAAAAGGATCTCTGATCAGCTGATGAATGTTTTTTTTTCAGAATTTTGGCTTTAGAAATTTATATTAGAATCAGAAAACCACGTTTCAAATATGTTATCTGAGCAACATTTTAATTTTCAATATTCGATATCCAGTATCATAAAGGTTTTTATTCCTTTCGGCCTTCTTCCTGAGTTTACTTAAATCCTCCTTAAAAGCCTTGTTTCAAAGCTGCCGAGACACGATCAAGAATCATCCACCGTATCTTCATGTTCTAGGCAATCCAACACTGCATCCACTGGATCCGTTACGTCAAGTGCGTTAACGCGTTTGGACCGTATCGTAGGTTAAAATATTCAAATGATTGCTACGATCATCTACGATCGTCCCCATCAGCCGCCCAAAGCGCTTGTGAAGCTCATGATCTTCTCCGAAGCGCGTTAAAGCAAGTGCCATTTCTATTCCGCTTCAAATGACCGGATTACAGTTAAAGACTCCCAAGAGAGAGAGACAGAGAGACTCCTCCAACGCCATCACAGAAACGAGCATTAGTCAAGCTCGCCGAGAAAATAATCGTAAAACCCAAGAGCGACTCCGTTACCGAATTCCACCGATCCTCATCCGATGAGCGGCTCAAAATAGAAATCATAACCTGCTAATGCTCTCTCCTCTCCCGTAACCCACCGTACCACCTGCGTCACCGTCGTCATCGTCATCGTCGTCATGATAATGATAAAAATATTCCATCACCAAAAAGGCCGACGATGCCGCCGTCGCCGCCGCTGCCGCCGATCACGATGATCGAAGCCGCTGGCTTCAGGGACTCCAGTGCGCTCGATCATGGGTAGATGGTAAGAGGTGCGATGAGCCACACCGCACCACACCACGCCACCGATGCTTGCCACCATTGTTTGTTTATTCACTTCGTATCATTTATTTTATTAATATTCTAATTGGAACGAGAGGAGCACAAGGAGAAGGAGGAGGAGGAGGAGAAGGAGGAGGAGAAAGTGCTGATCATAATATGCGGATGATGAGGTGAAACCGTGGCAGCCGCAGCGCCAGGACGCGCCACGATGCGATGCGAACCGCCATTCCGATGATAATGCGTCGCGCGCGCGAGTATGATAAGCGAGCGAGACTCGCGTCGATAAATGGGGGTGAGGGGAAAATGGAAATGATACACGCACGAACACACACACACACGCACGCACACAGTAACGGAGGCACACTTACGCGTGGCCTGGTCCGCGGCCCATTATCATAATATTATTAACGGCACCAGATTTAATCTGCGGCCTCCGGGGGACACGAGGAGGTGGCCAATGGTGACAGCAGCCAGCGACGGTGGCGGCTTAATATGACAATTTACAAGCGTGCGACCGGGCCTCCCCTCCCCTTCCCGGGACTCTCGACTCGACTCGACTCGATCGAGGCCTTTCACTCCCTCAACGAGCGCACACAGAGATCGACACGCGCGACATGTCGCACCCGTGGACACCTCCTCTTTAGGGGCCGGGGGAGAGGCGAGGGAGGCCATTAGGGCCAACGCGTGACGAGATCTGATGCCGTGCCCGGAGACCGCGCCAACTCGGATACTGTTTCACGTTTTTCGTGCCGCACCGCGAGGCGTGAGCTCAATGTCGCACTTTTTGAGGTTCGTCGCTCGCTCGCTCGCTCGCCCGCTCGCTTGACGCAGCTGGAATGCAAATCAATGCCGCACTCGCAAGCGCACACGCAGCGGCCTGCCCCTGATCCCTGATTAGGCTTGGCTGGAATCGAGGAAAGGAGGAGAACCAAAAAAAAAAAAAGTCCAACATTTTGGTTTTGGTTTTGGCCAATTTATGGTCACCGTAGGTCCGCTGGGAAATTCAATTTACGATTCGCTTATAATGAGGGAGTCTGCAGGGAGCATAAAACCGCCCGCTTTGTCATCATAGAGCAAGCGGAACGGCCGTTCCTCGTGGCCCATAACTTCTCGGGACCTTCTTCTGGGTGGGGGGAGGGGGGGGGGCATTGGCACCTGCCACGAGTCGCAACTGATTAGCAAGCGACGAACCCAACCGCGAGCCTGTCAAATTAGGCCTCCCGGGCGGCCCCCGGCGTGGTTCCGATCGAGACATCGCGGAATCGCTGCCGCCACCGACGCCGCCGCGCCAGCTCATTAGCATCTTCGACGGCCAGCGCGCGCGCACCCGTGTGTGTGTGTGTGTGTCTTCAACACCATATCCCGGACCCACCGGGGCCGGGCACTGACACTCGACACACGTTTTATGATCATATTTCAGCGGCCATTAGGTCGCGCATAAACCGTAATTTACAATGCAGACGCCGCACACGCCCGCGCGCCGTACGCACGGACGCATTGTGAACGCGGATGCGCATCGTCGCGTATGTACGTCGCCGGCACGACTTCGCAGCAGATAATGATTTAATCTTGACGTGATTTCGCACGTCCACGCACTCCACAACCCGGCTAAGTGCGTGTGTATGTGTGTGTGTGCGCGCGTGTACGTGCTTTCAGTCCAGTCCGGCGGCCAGTCCGACGGCCAGTCTGCAAGACGCTCCGCCGTGCACGTACATTCCTGTGGAACCTGCACGGCGTCGTAAAGATGTCACAAAATTGTCACAGATCAATTCGGTTCGATTGGGAATATTTTTTTGTTTTTCCTACAGCGAGGAGGATCCAACGGAGTCCGGAGCGGTTCCCACCGTCAGAACGAAACCATGCGCTCGGGGGGTTTTATTTATCGCTTGCTCGCCCGGGCACACCGGGAACCACAGCGAGTTCGGAACATGCTGTGCAGTGTGCAGAGCGGGGTGGAACCCAAACTCCTCCAACCGCTTAGATATGTAGATGTATTGATCCGTTTTGATCGGTTTGAATATTCATGCTGTTTGGTTTGGTGTTGGGAAGGGGGGAGGCTTTAAAGAGGGACTCCCCGCGGGGCGGGAGCTGTTTGGGGATCAGTTCAATGAGCCCGGTCAAGCCAAGAACCAGGATGCCAAACAGGGAGCTAACGGTGGAGCGCTGATCGAACGCTAAGGGAGGATGCCATAAATATGTACTAGAATGCCACAACCATAAATGGAGAATTTGGGGGCTCCTCCTTCGGGGCACCAGCAACCAAATGGAGTTGTTGAACTTCTCCTCAACAACATTATGCAAGGAAGTCGTAAAAGGTGGAGTTCGGTCGTATGGTGCAATTGACTCCATAGACGCTATCAAGATCCCTTAGTGGAGTTTAACGTCGGGAATAAAGTCTGGACAAAGTCGTCGAAACATTTTCTTCTCTCAGTAACAAGTTTCTTTTGAGGATCTCTCTATGACCCAAGAATTTTTTAAGTACCCAAATCGCTCATCCAAGTAGGTCCTGTACTATGTTCTCGTTCTGCAGTAGGCCTTGACATAACCTCAACCATTGAAGACGATTCTCAATAGCAGGATCACCGAAACATGGACCTAATCTTGGCATGCCATAGCAACATGGAAAGACCTCAAGTAAGGATCCGGACATCATGCTGCCCCCTTTTTGCTGGCTCATACCCACGGAAACCAGCCTTTTGAGACGGCGCCGCAGAATCCACAACTAGCGCGCTAAGTAGCAACTTATCCAACATTTTCTCTTCCCCTAATTACCCACCATTATCGATCGTTCCGGCAATCGGAAGTCGTTCAATTCGATTTGTAAGTATCGCCGCCGCCAGGGTGCCGCGCGCCCTCGATGTGTCCGATCGAACCTCGAGCAAAAAGAAACCAAAGAAGAAGAAGAAGAAAAAAAAGCCCAGGAAGAAAGAAAAAAAACCCCAAAAGCACCTTATCCACACCGGCTTAAGTGCTTAATTCCTTATAATTTCTCAGCTTAACTGGCACCACTGGTGACCAGCGAGCGCGGTGCCACGACGATGCCGAATGCTGTCGATTCCCCGGTCGGTTGCACCTCATCGCGACTCTGGTCGCGACTCCGACGCCAATGCCCTCCACTCCAATGCCTTTTCACAACGTGTTATTTCAAGCCGCCAGAAGTTGTGTTTTAATGCCTGTCCAGTCAGTACGGGCGAGCAGGCAGGCTGGCCAACTCCTCTTCCTCCTCCTGCTCCTCCTACTTCTTCTCCTGCTCACGATGAATGCGACGCATTTCGCGGCGCATTTCGCTACCGAAACATGCCAACGAGAAATGGCCAATGGCATCGTCGCTCGTGTAGATCCATTTGTCAACCGTTTTCCGTTCCGTTCGACTGGCCGGCTCCCGGCTTTTTGGCTGCCAGCAGCCAGCACTCCACTCTGGTGCAGACATTCTTGTTGCTGAGTTCTGCGGTTGCCTTAATTCAATTAAATGCTCCAAACATTCCGTGCTCATCACGTATTTGTCAGCGTCACACGCGGCACACCTGCCACTGTCTCGAGATTTCGAGCCGCCGACCAGGGCAGAGCCAGTGTGCCATCGCACGGACATCGCGCCGGATCGTCAATGATCATTAGCGGGGCGACTCGAAGGCGACGCGTCAAGCGACGTCTGCGAGACAACATCCACGAAGTCGTCCCCGCGGGGAGTGTCTTATTTGCTCAACATAGTTCCCCGGTCCGGTACAATCTCCGGACGTTTTTTATTTTTTTGTTTTTGGCAGTCCGATAAGGCGTACGGTACCGGCGTCTGGCTCACCGACGGCGACGACGACGACGCACTCGATCGGCGCACACAAATACAAATTGAAACATCCCGACCGAAATCTCGAACCCGGGGCACTCGAGCGCCACTTCACCGGCCGTCCAGAGCCGGAAATGCTCGATTCACGCCGCCGTCGCCACCGCCGCCACCGTCTACCTGGCCGCCCCCGGCGAGGACCAATTATCCTGTCGCGCGCGTCTAGCCCATGGGCTGCGCTCACCGGGAGGCATGCGCCAGTTCTTCGGCTGCTTATCGGGATCCGGTATCTGGCCTCCGGGGGCGGAGAGTGGAAGACCCCGGGGCGGGCCGGGGTCCCGGCAGGGATGCTGCTACTCAAGCAAACAGAATCCCTTTTGCTCATTGACTAATTACGAGGCTCTGGTTTGTGTATTTTACTCTCTCTCTCTCCCGGTCGCTCGCTTATCGCTCCGTTTTGCTCCCCGGGGTTTTGGTTGGGTTGCTACGGTGGTGCGCACGTGATGCGGTTGGTGAGTTAAAAGGACCCGCGTGCCCGCAGCCCAGTCCACAGGCACTGTAATGACGAGTGCGATGGTAGAAGGAAGGAAGACAAAAACATACACCGAAAAAGATTAGGAAACTAATCGATGCAGTCATTCAAGTCGGTTCGTCCGACCGTCTGCGTCAGTGGGGCGGAGAAGGGTGTACGAACGATCGAGACACGCGAGTGCGAGTCGAGTACGCGCTCCTGATGTAGTGGCGATGAATGATGAGGCCCAGGGAAAAAGGTTAGACTACAACTTCTTAGTTCTTCGGATGCGTTTTGTTTTTCGTCTCTTCAACAGAGGCTCGTCTGGTGGCCAATGGTGAGTGTTGAAGGAAAAATAAGAAGAGGACGACAAGGACCACGAGGCACTTGATGCGCAGTCCCGGTAAAGGCGTTGAGTCGAGTCGGTTATTTGTTTTAATTTTGACGATTTTTACGATTTGGTAAAAGAATCGATTCCGGTTAGAGGTTCAGAAAGATTGTGACAAACGCACGTTCCTTGGACCTCGGATACTATTCAAGACCCCTTGATAAAGATACAATATTGTAAATAGATATAAAAAAAGAATAATAATTGCAGCTCTACCTCTCCTCTCATCGCAAAACTCTTCTAACTAAAAACCGCAAAACCATTGAGCCTCGCGAGATGGCTCACGACGACAAATGAATGAATGAAAAATGATCCTCACCGATCGCCGAGGGGTGGAGGGGTCCGGGGCGCGGTCCTGCGTGTTCGAATGTCATTTCGTGTTTTCAAAACACGGCACACAGAGAACGCGATGGCTTCCAGCAAAAGCCAGCAGCAGAGAGAAAGAAGAAACAGATAAAAAAAAGGGTGCACCTCACCACCACCACCTTCCACCCTTGGTAAAAAGCCCTTTGCAAGAACGTGCAGCAAATGCAACCTTTTAATGTGCGCGAAGAACGCACCAAGCAGGAAGGTCCAAAACTCGAAAGACGTACGGCAACGAGAACAGAGACCAAAGACGCCAAGGCGAGGTACCAAGTGGCACGCAGCACATTTACGCAAGCAGGCAGAGAGAGAGAGAGAAACAGAGAGTCAAAGAGAGGTGAACGGCGTGGAGGTAAGCGAGAAACGCAAACACAAGCACACGCGCGCGCGCGCGCACCAACTTCTAACCATTTCCTGTCGTGCGAGGACACGGAAAGACGCTTAAGACGAAGAGAAGGAACGGGCCCTCGGACGTAAAGGAGTTTGAAGAACAGAACAGAAGAAGGACCGCCGAGCACGCCGAAACGCAAACACAAGAAACCCTCTCGGAACACCGGACTGGCACCGTTCCTCCGGCTGGGCAGAAGATAAAGACGCGGACACGAAAGACGATCCCGGCGGATGATGGCCGGCAGAGGCAGTGGCGGCAGTGGCGACGAACGTTACCGATTCGTTACCGGGATGCAGCTTCTGGGCGCAGGAGCAGCAGCAACGCCAGAAGCAAGCAAAAAGCGAATGAAAAATAAAAGAAGGTCCTCGGCAGGAAGAAACGGTTTTCACTCAACACCCTGGACCGATGATGACTCACGGCGTGTGCGTGTCCACCTCGTTCTCCTCCCTCCCTTACCGCTGATCGAAACGTAGATTATCGAACGACGTTGTTGTGTTTTTTTTTTGTTTTTCTTCGGGGGGTCAGATTATGAAAATTCCTCAAAACATTTGCGCGGTCTGTGGTCTGCAAAAATTCTCGACGTCGACGACGACGACATCGACGGATGCAGCACCGTGACGCAGGAGGACGAGGAAAAGTATTAATTACCGAACCGTTGTAGCGAGGTCACACTGGCCATCTGATCAACGTCTCGAAAAACTCCCAAAACTCCCCCCCAACGGAGACTTCGGACCTCCAGGACCTGAGAGGATCACCGTGAGGTTGATTGGCGTATGCGTCGCTGTGCCGGGCTGCGGGGGTCCCACGTTCCATCTTCCTGCGGTGCGTGCGGTTGATGATGCATATGAGAGTTTGCTTCGTGGCAGTGGACCGGTGGTGATGGTAGTGGTGGCCAGTCACGCGCGTAATCCGATACATGCGCTCCATCTTATCTGTCACAAACGAGGGGAGCAGGAGCGAGGAGTGGAGGCTGCTGGGCACTAATGACTGCCGATGTTTGCCAAGGAATTTGTCCCCTCCCTCCTGTCCTCGCTACCTGACACATCCTTTTTCCTTCGTATCCTTCGTGGTGGTTATGGAGTTTTTGGTGGAGAGGGAGTTTCAAGTTACCTTCAGGTTGACAGCGCGTGCTGCGCGGTCTACAGCTGAAGATCCCCAACAACAGGGGAGGGGGGATCCTTAATTAAACCCCTACCGCGCCGTTGTCACTGGGTGGTGGTGGATGCTGGTGCTCCGCTCCACTGGCCGACGCTCGCTGCATTCTGTCTTCATTTTATGGTCGATCGTTGCCGCAGTTCCCGGGCGGCTCGGTGTAGGCGTGTCGAAGAGGGTGCTTTATGAGGTGTTCGGCATCCGGCAACAGGGCAAACAGCGGGCGGCATCTCATAACATCATCAGCGCATATCGGTTAACGTTAGTGCTTTTATGAGATGATGCACAAATTTTTTTGTAAATTCGCAAAAGAGCTAAACGATGACTTTGAAATAATGCCCAAAAGGTAAATTTAACGAAGGGTTCGAAACGGAAAGGGTTAGCTCCCCCCCCCCCCCCCCAGGGGACATTACTATTCATGGTGCATCCCTCCCATTAATCGCACGCAAATCGGCAAACCATTGGCGCGGAAGTAGCGTCAGATGAACCGTTTCATTAGCATCGAGCATTATCGATCTCTATTTCCCAAAAAAAAACCCGCTACTACTCATTAATCAATGCTCGGCGCATGATTCGCGCAATCAAATCATTGCTTGAACAGAAGAAGGGCCAGATGTTATGCCAGCGAAAAACCACCGCATCGCCATCAAAACCGGAAAAATCGAAAGGTTTATGCAAAATCACTTTAGCATAATCAAGCGCCATCCGAAAAAAAAAAAGAATGGGAAGGCAACTCCAGGCTCATTTCCGGTACCGCCTGGCGGGCGCACCTTGATCCGGGGCGTTAATCCCCTTTTCCCTAACCCCTTCTTTTTCATTCCACTCCGATCGATTGATGGGAGTCGATGAATATGAAAATCATCCGATCCGATCTCTAACGGTAACGGGCAGAGAACCCTTTTCGACCCCGCCCGGTTCTCACCACTTCTCGCTGCCTGTGTGTGTGTGTGTGTGCAAGCGTGTGACAAATGACAAGTGAATGATGTGACACTATTCACCACCAATCGAGCGCAATGCATGGGAATGCAGCCGGATCAGCAGATGCATCAGCAAATATTGCGAAAAAGAACGAGTCCCCCATCATTAGCGTCATCAGCATGCACTTTCCCCGGTAACGGCGACTAAGGGACTGAGGGGACGACTCTCGCACGATGATTAATCGCGCGCCCGGTACCGCATACTTCCACTTCCGGACCGAGCTTTAACGGAACCTTGGCGACCGCATCACGGGCGACGGTGGCGCGTATCACGCGGCTGATGAATTGCGATGAACCGCGAAGTGTTTTGCATAAATTATCGCGTGGCCACCAGGCCACTGCGCCGGGACGGGGACGTTGTGTACTTTGTCTGTTTGCATACCTGCTGTCGGACCTGCTCCTTCATCCTCATCCTCATCGTTGTTGTTGTCGTGCGATGTTTGTCAACCTGATCGACCTGAAAAGGGCTCACGCGGGCAGCAACCGGTTTTTTTTTCTTCGCTGCTGCTGCTGCTGATAAGCGTGCAGCGAAGGTCCACCCCACGGGAGGGCTAGATGGAGGCCACGAGCCACCGGTGACGGTGGCATCGAAGGGGCACGCGAAAGAGGAGTGAAGTCATTTGCATAATTGTGCGCGATTAATCATGATTAATAGAGAGGTTTTGTAGCGGTGTAGAGGCTGAGCTCCTCCGGCCAGGCCCAGGTCAGAATCAGAATCGAACACCTGATGCAGCCCCAGAGATGCATTTCACATGCAATTCGTTACCGCGGTGTCGGGAATGCAGGTTTTTGTGCAACAATCGGAACTCCGCGAGGATGCAAATGATGGCGATGAGTCTTCGGATGCACATCGCACACCGGCGCGCGCATTTCAGGGTCGCATTCGATCACGGAATAAATTTTCAATTAAAAACGCCCAGGGGTCGACAGCTTTCTCTCTCTCTCTCGCTCTCCCTTGAGAATCCTTGTTTGGGCAGTCCTCATGGACTCGCTTCGGTGCAAAAACAGAAAAAACTCCCACTCGGCACCGTCGGTCCGGTCACGCGGGAAGCGAAGCGAAAACGCAACGTACCCCCAGACACCGTGGTCGTATGGATTAATTAATGAATTAGTGAAATGAAAGGCTTTACGACGACGAGAGGATCGAGTGGGCCCACGCACGCACGAACGCCCGCCCGGTGCGCCGTGTGTGGCGCGCACCTTGAACGATGCGCCAGACGCCGTCGTCGCACGGTTTGCAATCAACCTAATGTGCAATAATGCACATGCACGACCACGACGGCACAGAACCGGTAGTGGTCCCTCGAGATCCTTTTTTGTTAATTGTAATGTCAGCGGCACAATAAAAATTAAGTCTCGGTCGTGGTGGTGGTGGTGGTGACATCATGCAGATGTGACACGCTCCGACATCAAATCGTGGCAATGAGGCCAATCAAGGGGGGGACAAGGATCGAATGTCTCGACCAACGGACTGAATGGCCGCTCGATCAAGGTTTCACACACACACACAAAGCTGACCGCTCCAGAAGGCTGGAACCCTTCCAAACCCCAAAAACAATCATAAATCTTGCGAAAAAAAAAGTTGATCGGAAAACGATCCCAAGCCAAAGTCTTCTTTCCGGTGGCGCAACAGCAACAAGGAGCAGCTCAAACACAACCAACATTTTGCTAAATGGCCACCAGACCACTTGTTGTCTTCATTATGATAATTTATTACCAACTTTGATGCTGGCTCCCATTTCGATGGCGGCGTAGGGCAGAGATTCCGAACAAATTATGTCGAACCGAACCCGGGTGACACATACACCGAGGAGAGGGGGTGGTGCATCATGTCTGGATGTCTCGGTTTCTCCGTTTAATTCCTGGTCCATGTTTTGTGGCACGCATTAATCGATTTATAACTCGGAGCTGAAACCGGAGAGCAAGCGTTTGATCGTGTCGGTCGCGAGCGAGCGCGCGCGCGCGATCCTTTGGCCCCTTTTCTACGTCTATCCTCTTGCAAAACCGGTCGACATCGTGTTGTCCAGAGACAGAGCACCACCACCAGCACTCAGGAGCAAAAAGCATCACCTCTACCTTCCCGAGGTTTTGGTTTTATGAATTATACAATTCCGTAATTTGTGTCATCATTATCCGGCGATATGGTCATAAATCGTCGCGAGCCCTCCGCGTGTGTGTGTGTGTGGGCCATGTCATGCGTTATTATTGCGCTCCGGGTCCAGTCCTGTCACGACGCGAAGCCGGTGCACACATGATTCCACCTTTTCATACTGTCTCGCCAAGATCCCCATAAAACGAACTTTGTTTTTTTCGTCGATTCTAAGCAATACGATTCGAGCGGTGAGCTCTGCGAGGTTAGAATGCGAAGCAAAAAGTGTCGTCCGCCCGTCCGCTCGCCCTGATAACTAAAAATTGGCCAGACAATGTCCTAATGAGGTACGAGATACAGCTGCCCTTGTCAATCGATAATGAATGACTTTGTTGATGTTTTATGAGCAGCACGATCGACGTAAGAGAAACACACGGGATTGAAATGGTTCTTGCTCTGCTTCTAACTCCTTCATTGCAGGTATTTATGTTGGAATCCATCTCGCTTCTCACGAAGAGGCATATCAAAGTCATCGAGGCCGCGTTAAAGATTAAAACCCTCCAGCAAACACGCAAACCCCTAGGACCCCTAGAAGAGCTTCAATCACCTGCCAGCTACATCCTTCCAATCCGATCCGATCCGATTCTAGAAACGCCCTCTAAGCAACAGTCTAATGTGGCAACACAAACAACCTGCACTGTAAGTAACAATCATCGATCTATGTCTCGCACCAAACCCTTTGGGGGGTACACACTCGCGATCACTAATATCTATAATCATCGCTCCGTACCGCGGCGTTTCTCACGCAAGTGCGTCACGCTTCGCGCCAGCTTTCACGGCCCCTTAAAAAGTAGAAGATAATGTGTTGGAGCGGAGCGGAGCGGATGGAAGGATGAAACGATCCTCGGGAGATGCAGGCGCAGGCGGTCTAGCCAGCGCGCCATTGCTCTTCCTCGCGCCTTAATCTCGTGCCTTTACACTGCCACACGCCACTGGCCCAAGTCGGCCCCGGTCGGCTCGTTGGGGATGCTCGGGCTCGCGGTCGTTTATTAGACACGCGCGTCTGCTCGCGGACTGACTCGCTCAAATGGGCGGTGACTCGTGACGGGAATCGTGACTGATAAATTCAATCAGACTCGTCGATCGTCTACCGACACTCGGTTGCTCGCTTTTATTGAATACTACACTGTGGTTCAGGCGAGCAGAATTGGAACTGAAGGGAGGCCGCCCCGTAAGCCGGCATTAGTGGCTGCGGCTCCTGCTCCTGCTGCTGCTGCTGCTGCTGTGTGCCCAGTCATGTTCGAGATCTCGGGGCGAGACGATGGCGGAGGCAAAACATAATAATCACCCCCCTCGATGGTTATCAACAAATGATTTATAGCCCTTCGCGATTGCCGCCATTCACGGGGCCTCGGTTTTGCTCGGAGAAACGTGCCTCACCAGATAGAGTAATCTATTTCTCTCTAGTGTGTCTATTCCCTCGCTATTTGGCGCAGTATCACTATAACCGGTGGCATTACCCGACGAGCTTTGTTGCGTTCGTTTCCAACCGACTAAAGCAACTTGACTTGACGTTCGAGATGATCCATACATTCTGACACTCGTTATCTTCAACTCACCGTCCGAAACTCACGCTCTCCCCTCGGAATGTTCCCGCTACAACCGGGAATACAGATCCACAGCAGCGAAAAGTGAAGGTCACGCGACGGCCGAAGCAACAGCAGGTGGCAGTGCAGAAAATCTATTTTAATTCGTCGAATTCGTAAGCGACAGCGGGCGGGATAATAAGCAACTTGAAACTGTGCCGGGGCCCGGGCTCACGGCAGGCGGTCCTCCCGTCCAGGCAACAGGCGGAACCAAATAAATAATCTCTCAACACCTTCTGCCACCCTCGGGTGACGGTGCAATGGAATGGCTTCATTTGAGGCCTGGCATTCGTTGCCAGCAGCATCACAATCGACCGACCAACCGACCTGGCTCGATATTACGTTCCTCATCTGGAACGGTTGGCAATTCTGGCCCCGTATATCTGGCCGTGTCTGGCTTCCCTATCTCGGCGGGATTGCCTTTGCTCGATACTCGAGATAGCCACCACCACAGCTCTTAATTAAACCTCCATAAGATACGTACGCGTCAGCTTTGCCTACGAATTATAGTTAATAACCGAACGGTCGGCCCCCATACTGTCCATAAATATTTATGTCCCCACGAGTCCTCAAGACCTTCGCACAAGATACTTATCAACTCACTAAGGTGAGATGAATAAAAATAATTGAAATTGTGGCAACCGTGCGGCCAGTTTGGGTTGTGTGCTGTGCGTCCAATCACTACCGCACAATAAGTAGATGCCGGATAAGCAAAAGCGTTCCGGGTGTTGAGGTGATACCAAAACACTTCTGCCGTGCCCTTCGACCGAACAGTCGAGCTCCTATCCACCAATCCGGACCTCCCTTCAAATCCCTTCTCTACATGACCGCGCGGTTGCGGTCGCGCGAGATAAAACAAATAACAATAAACCGTAAAGAAACCATTTTCTGTTTTCACTCTCCACACAGCTACGGACGGTGACGAACGGTGCGACGAAATGGATTAAAAGTCAGACACTTGGAGCGCCGCCAGCAACAGCAGCAGCTGCTGCTCCTGCTGAAAGATTTTCGATTTTATTGGACATCCGGCCACTTTGGATCTCCGGCACCGGCCGGGGAATGACTCACACAGTGGCGCCGCGGCTTGGGACGGTACTGGACAGGTTTGAAAGTCCCGCCATCGTCTACGTACCACGGTCACCACGGACCAAGGGGAGGAGGTGTCCGTTGTTTTGTTCCCCCTTTCTTGTTCCCTTTCTTGATGACGAAGTGATGGGGAGGAAGTCGCTTGACACTTTCTGACGATGCCAACATCGTGATCGGTGGATGAGTCATTTTGAGTGCAGTGCGAATTGGAAGTAAAATCCGCCACGCCACCGGACGCATTTTTCGTCTCCCGCTAATTAACAAAAACATACGGCACGACTCAAAGGGGTTAAGAGGTCTGTCAATTATCTAAACTACCACCAGAAGGATCAAGATGGTTCCTCCCTTGGATCAAGCACCGTGGAGCAATTCAGCGCGATGATCACCACCTTCATCATAACACTCGCGATGCTCGTTTATCACGCTTTAATGTCGATGCAAGATGGCTGCCCGGCGCGCGCTCGCGCGAGATGAAATTGATTTGCAAATCCATAAACATTAATGCAGATCAATAACGGCTGGAATGGGCCCATGTTTCCCTTCCTCTCTTCCGTTCGCCGCAACCGAACCGAACCCCGACGCCCACCTTCATTCCTGGCGGCGCGGTTTTGTGCGATGAGTTGCGAACAAGCGCCGTCCAGTGCACGGTGCACGCTGATCATGCAGCTGGCGTTATGGGGACGTCGCTCCTTAGAAGGAAACAGCATTACCCATTCGTGTGCAACGATGATTGTCACGCGGTGTTGACGGTCAGAAATCGCGACACCTCGGTGTCGTCGGTTACAAAACTTTGCTGGACACCCGCACACACATCGAAGCGAATCACATTTCATCTGGTTCGCTTGTTGATGCGAACCCCCAATCGATTGCACTCCGTGGAGGGATGGCTTCCGTGCCGTTAAGCCAACCCGAGTACCACGGTTCGTTGCGGCCAACGCGAAAGATGTATTAAGATAGCATTGCCCAACTCGTTCTGTTCGAGTTTTATAGCTTGTTCACTCCGTTAAAATGCAAATCACTAGCAATAACAGGATGTAGCTGTAGGAGAGGGGAAAGAGAGGCTGAACGCGAATCCTCTTGCTGCGTGATACGAGGATCAAGGGGTTGAATAGAAGGTCCAAAATATCCTGGACCAGACTTTCGTTGTCCTCATCGTCGGTGAGATTCCTGAATATCAATGCAGTAGCTCTTGGAGCTTACAAAATGCACTTGCACACTTGGATATATCGTCCTGATCTGGTGGTCTGAGTTTAAACTCCACCACTTGCTCTCATATACAGCGATGCAGTTCACATTCACATCCGTCGTTGGTATCTCCATCTTTAACATCGAATCCACAAAGTGGCTGGGCACATAAGGAGATAGCTAGAGGCCCTTGCCTGGTTATATACAATATAATTTGGGATTCCTTTTTTTATTTTTTTGGTTCAACAACTGAAGAGCTGAAAAGGAAAGGAAAGCATCCTTCAGGCGCTCGTCGTGGCTCCACGTCGTGCGCTCTGTGCCAATCACACACACACACACACAACCTTTGCCCAAAAACCTTCGTCCATTGTGTGCAGCGTGGCGTCGGTCGGCCACAGCCGCCGCCACCACCACCGCCTGTCAGCAAACAATGGCAGGTTCGATCCAACCTGCGCTCCCTCCCTTACTCAGAACCGGCGCTCTCTGGGGTAACGGGTGCAAGAAAGGGTGTGTGTGTGTGCCCCAAACAAAGGGGTATCAAGTTTAACGCATCAGCAATGTGTCGACCCGCGGTTGCGCGCACGAAAATTAACGCCACGCCACGCCACGCTGTCCCTTTCAGAGGAGGATGCTTCATCCCTCTCGGCGTCCCCGGCTCGGTGTGGCTCCAGTGAGATGCGCCGCGATGCGGGATGCCATCCGCAGACACGGGTCAGAAAACGCGGCCTACTGGAAACATCAACGACGACGGCGCACGACGACGACGACGACGACGACGGAGACACCCGCCGTCCGACAGAAAATGGAGAGCAAGAAAACCAACAACACAACCGAACCGAAGCCAGACAGACACGGCCACTTGAGCGATCGAGTCCCTAAAGCCGAGGGAAGGGGGCCCAGCGGTCGCGTCTAGTGCGGTGCGGAGAAGCTACGATCACGATCGTAACCTCTGGAGGTCCCCTACACTTTGAGAGATCTCCTGCTGAGTCTCGGCAGCACCAGCAGCAGCACCAGCAGCCCAAGCAGAAGCAGAAGCAAAAGCGAAGCGGTGTAGAAGAAACCGAGAGACCGAAGACACACAGACCACTGGGCCCGGGGACCGGGAACGGGGCTAACACAGCGGAGGACCCCGGGGGAACAAATTCATGTGTCGCGTGGCGTGGGAACGGAACATGGTTTGGAACGAAGGAACTCTCCTCACCACCCCACCACCGCTCACGTCTTCGAGTGCTCCTGTAGGGGCCACCGCACCGAGTGGTGGTGGTCCTATGTTTAGGAAGGAAGGCCAGGAAGGGAGGGGACGCCCGGCGGCTAAATGGGAGTCGCGCGCCCGCAGAGAAATGGCTGCTCATGGCTGCGAAGGCACGCGCTCCACTGGCCACTACCTACCCGTCACGTGAGAGATCAAACACGCGAGGAGAGTGCCGGGCCGGGTGGGGGTGTCATAATTTAAATAACATCCCCCAACCGACCAACCAACCGACCGACCAACCGACCGACATGAGGGGCGGACTTGGCCCTGATGCCAACCTCAACGTCGATCACGCGCCGACGCGAGGATCTGCTGCTTGGTCCAGTGATTGTCGTCGTCGTCGTCGTCTTGGACGGTTCCTGCGTCATGCTTCCTTCTACGGACGGACGGACAGATCTTCACGGACCTCTATCCTCCCTGTGTGTGTGTGTGTGCCCTGCGATAAATCTCTTATTTATTTATTCGATTTAATTTATTTCGTTGCCTTC
>NC_064875.1:57159541-57164541 GCF_943734745.1 Anopheles darlingi
CCCGATACGTATGTTAGCGGGTTTGGGCTACTTCTGGAGTTGGATGAGAGCGGCGGATCTTACTTTTCCCCGTGGGGACGAGAGGACGGAGGTGCTTGGTGGTAATTTATTACGGTAATTTATGGCGCTCGCTGGAAGGCTGGCCTCTTCATCAGCCCGAAACAGGGTGCAAGGGACCTTGTGGTGTTGATGGTTTGTCCCTATACCTTCTTGCTTATCATACGCTTCAAGCGCTTTTGTGATCTTCGCATGCATTCGGAGATTCTTCTATCGATTGTGATCTAGCGCCGTTGTCCTTCAGCTCGTTAATCCAGTTTTATCAAACTTTAGTCTTCCTTTTGGTTTACGATTATTTTTTTACACCAAGGAAAGTTAAGGAACGCCCAATCCTGCAGGTTTTCTCGGGATATTGGATAGCTCTCATCGAAAAAAAAAGAAATTCATAACATATCAAACAGGGAACTCGATTGATCAAATAGTTGTAACCTTTCCAATCATAGTAATACTAGTGCAATAGTCTAGGTTCATTTATTAGCAATCGTTTGAATCAATATCAACCGTTTCTCAATATCAGACAACCGGTAAATGAACTTTAACATTATTTCAGCATTTTACACTCTACAGCACGTTCAGTCACACCATAATGATACATTTTATTCAACGGATTAAGAAATGAGCGTCCTACAAAACTGACGTCCTTATATCAAGCACACAAACACGCACTAAATGAGATGCCGACCCGTACCGTACGTTTAAATGCGCTCACAGCGTTTCGAGGAACGTGGTCAGCTCGTCCAGTTCCTGGTTGCGAGCCGAGCAAGGGACAAACCGGACGTTCTGCGAGACTTGTCCAAAATCAAAATCTACGCTATCGGATTTACCTAAAAATGCCACCGACGATGTGCTGTTATCAACCGATTGCAGCTGATTTTTTCTCGTTTGTCGCACAATGTTACTGCAAAGGAGAATCGTAAATTAGAGATTAGTGAATGAGAGTGAGCGTCCGAAGAGACTGATGAGATGATGATCCTTACAATTCTTTCTCTAGCATGCTTCGAATGGCCGATTCACTCTTCGCTATGGTTTCATCCTGTTTGTTACACAGCACAATCACGGGAAGATTGGCAATTGCTTTGTCCGCCAGGATGGTATACAGGAAGCTGCAAACGAAAGGCGATTAGTGATCAATCATTTTGGCTCTTAAGCAACACGATCTCGGCTACACTTACTCTGCTACATCGCGGATATCCTTTTGCACGGTGGCACTGTCGATCATGTAAACGATCGCCTTTGCGCTGGTTTTGTATTGATCGAAGAACTTGCCTCGCAAGCGCTCGTGTCCCGGCACGTCGACCACTTTCAACTCACGGCCCTTGCTCGTCGTGTAGGTGCCGATGTTCTCTTTGATCGAAGTGAATGTTTCTCGTTCATCGCCTAGGATCAGGTTGGAGAAAACGAACGTTTTGCCGGATTCACACAGTCCCGTGAACAGCACCGCAGAACGGACAGTCTTCTTCCGTTTCCATAGAAACAGCACCACTAAACGTCGGGGAGGGAGAGATAGCAGATGAAAACAGCGGAAATTCTACAACCAGAAGGCAGCAACTTACCGATGGTGATGAACACAATGGCCAATGCAATCAACACGGGCGTATAGTCAAGCTCCCCCAGCTTGATCGGTTCCCGTGCAGGCGCTTTTCTCCTGATTTTCTCCATCGTTTTTCTCGGATCAACCTGCGGAAATTCAACCGGACACCACGCACGTCAACACTGTTTGACAGTTTGCGCAAACGTCATCCGATTCGTGGCCAGCAGCTGAACTGTGAAGAGTTCGATAAACGACGAAGGAAATCACTGCGTTTTCACCGAAATGTGCAATTTTGGTATTGTTTTCCAGCAGATAACCGTAGGGATGATTAAATACAGCTTCTTATCGTTGGCTGGAAAAATCGCGGTCATCTTGTGATTTTGAGAATCAATCCCACAACAACCTCCTGGAAAACGTAAACAAACAACTCGCTCCGTGAAAATGAGTAACCGTGTGATAAAAGCAGAACTTTCTCTGCGGAGTTTTTACATTTTTAACTCAGCCTTCGGCCCAAAAGAGGGTGAAGTAAGTCTCATGTTAAGTGGCCGTGCAACGCTGTACTAAATACCTCCATTTCTACCTACCACAGGAGGAAAAGAAGGTGCTTTTCTACCATCCGCAGGACTCGGATATCGACACCAAAATAAAAGATGTTGGCCTCAGCGAAGCGATTATCAAGTTCAGCAAGTAAGGGGGACGTGCCACATAAGAAAGCGGATTATTGAATGCCTTCCTGTCTTTCCAGCACATTCGCCAATGATGATAGCGTGCAAACGCTGCACACGCAGAAAAGCTGCCAGTTTTATTATCAGCCCGAGCCGGGCTACTGGATGATCATGACCCTGAACGTCCCGTTCGAGCGAAAAACGCGCGATTCCGGTGACTACAATGAGTACCACGGTGATGCAATCCACGACACCGTCTATCAATCGGTGTTACGCCAATCGTACCGATTGTTCCGCATGTTCCATGGCACCTACGCGGACAATCTGCAACCGAGCGACGATCTAGACGCTCAGGCGAATCTGATCGGACAGTTGGAATCATTTTACCAAAGCTACATCCTGCACCTGCAGATGAAGAGATGTGACGTAGGAGACGCATTCGGGAGCGTTCAGTATCTACCCCTGAATCAGTTGCTGTTTCTGCGAGTGCAAAACTTCATTAACATGATCGAGGCCACCTTCGAACCGATCAAACATTGCATCTTCCTGTACCACGATCAGGTCGTCTGGAGTGGCATCAACCCGACCGATCTGTACACCATGTACGAGTACTTCCACAGTCCCATGTTCGATCTGAACGCCAGTCCCGAGCAGGCACGGTCGGTGTATGTGAGTGAGCAGGGTAAAACGAAGCGCTACACGCTGATGGTATGCCGTAAGGTACAGAGTATCACTTTGTGTCTGCTGCTCGATACAGCCGATAACGAGCAATCACTCTATCACGAGCTGAATGCCGTCATAAACCCACAGTTAACAAGCATTTCCTCCGACATCGGAGCGCACCTGCAAAGCAGTGGAGAACCGAACCATGGGATCGGTTGTTCCGGCAGTAGTAAGGACGATTCCGCCTCGGCTCCCAAGTTTATCTACTTCAACGAACTCAACCTTCAGCACCGGGGCACGGTACGATTAGGGCCGGCACAGTACCAAACGATCGGTGGTATCGGTGGTAGCAGCAACAGCAGTGGAGGAAGCAGCGGCAGTAGCTTACCGAATGACGTTATGAACCTGATCGTCGACCTGCTGGATGATGCGCGTAGCAATGAGCGAGCTAACGTGACCGATGAAACGATCGTCAAAACACACGACGATTACTGGATAGTGAAGCGAAGCTGTAACGCGCGGCACGTATTCATCATCCTAAACAAAAGCTCCACGCTGATCGACGTGACGGAGGAAACGAAGAAGATACTGGACCAAAATGTAAAGGGAATTTTCTTTTAGTTCTCTCCAGAGAACCTTCTGTTAACTGCTGCAAACAGTCTAATAAAAGTGCGATATATATACTACCGTTATCCTAGCCGAGACATTGCTTTTAATTGATGCAATCGTTTATTTCATATTTTTCAAGAAGATATAGCAATATACGACGGCAACCAGCGGTTCCGATCTTCGCTCGTTCGTTCGTAGCAACAGTGATGCCGATGGCCGATAGTAGTAGATAAATAGAAATACGTGTAGTTATATTTGTTATCGTGTATTCGCTGTGCCAAGGTGTGGCTTCTTCGTAGTTTGATTACTAATTTTTGCA
This sequence comes from Anopheles darlingi, assembly GCF_943734745.1. Classification (NCBI taxonomy): domain Eukaryota; kingdom Metazoa; phylum Arthropoda; class Insecta; order Diptera; family Culicidae; genus Anopheles; species Anopheles darlingi. The sequence continues at coordinate 57,163,386 of NC_064875.1, forward strand.
CTTCTGCTGGCAGCTTTCCTACGTTCTCTCGCTCTTCGACAGGAGTCGTGTGATTTCGCTCATATCGGTGTAAATAAATACTTTGCGTATCGCTTGCCAAAGGCATCAACAAACATGTTATAGAAGAGGGGAAACATAATAGACAGTTCTACTACAGTGCGGCCTAGGGATTCAGAACGGTGCGGATTACCACTTAACATCGACACATTCTCTCAAAAAAAAACTCGGACTGTGCGACAGCGACAGGAGCACACGACCTTCAAAGTCAATTTCATACGAAAAACTGACCAGAAATGAGTTTCAATTTCCCTTGCGCCACCACAGAGACGCAGCGCTTATCGTTCTTTACTGGGATTATCCTCTTTTCGAGCGTGTCGTGTTGTTTCGTTCATTCGCAGACCGACCACCGGCTATGGTGACGAGAAAAGCGGAAGGCGAAATGGCAGATGGCTCACTATATGCGTGCTTGCTTGCTTGCTTGTTGCTACGAGGCGCGTCACTTTCGCTCAAATATATAAATATATCAAATTCAAAGAAAATATATTATTCTCCCTTCCGGGGGTTGATTTGTTCTTATCGTCAAAAATGCATAAAAAGTCGAATTAGAAATACGAAAGTAGCAGAAAAGCTGGGCGCTAGGTGGTTAGCGCGACGCTTAGTTTTGGAATAACGTTCTGGTGAACTCCACGTAGTCGAGGGCACCCGTGATCGAATGACCGGTCTTCGGGTCGTTGTAGGGTTTCATGCGCTGCACACAGTAATCCGCCATATCTTTGGTGAGGTTCTGCAAGAGAGGCAAGAGAGAAAAAAATGAAACAATTTGAAGTCATGGGACACTTGAAAGAATCTCGTTGTGATTTGCATGCAATACTTACGGAGTACAATTCCTCCTTCGTGACGTAAGGGCGGGGACGTGGATCTGAGGCGGTGATGGCGCGGAAAGCATTCTCGATTTCCTCGAAGCTCTGCACGTTCTCCGTTTCCTTCGAGATCATGAAGGCAATGTACTCCTGCAACGACACCTGACCGTCGCGGTTCGGATCGACCACGTTCAGGATCTCCTCGAACTCCGGGTCAGGTTGTCCTTCCTCTACCATCGGCAGATCGTAACCGAGCGCACGAAGACAGGACTTGAACTCCTGGTGATTCAGCTTGC
>NC_064875.1:57187041-57194541 GCF_943734745.1 Anopheles darlingi
TTATTATCATAGAATTTTGGGCATAAAAAACGTGGATAGTGATAATCGAAATTACAAAACAGAAAGTAATCTGAATTTCTCCAAATAACTCGTGTGTTCAATCGTTGATGCAGATACTTTGATAACAGGTGCATCAGAACCGGAAAGCAGTGAGCCAATTTGCGTGGACTAGGGCGGTCGAACCTTACTTGAGAGTTGCCATCTCAATAGCATAATGAAATGCTCAACATTAGATACGGACTTGGGCTGAAGGGCCATGTTAAGCGACATCACGGACAGTTACAATTAGGAGAAATTCATTATTGTTAGCAAAGGCAGTAGAGAGAGGAAAGACGGTGCATTGAAGATGAGTACGCCGCATACAAAGTGTCTCCCGTGGCTCGGCAAAGAATCTGATACAACAAGAGAATGGAATTCCGGTAAGGACAAAGCTCCAAGAGCGAAAAACTACCAAGAGCAATCTTCGATACACAAAATCATACAATTCAAGCACGGGAAACGTTCACAACATGTTTCCGGTGCTCTTAATATCACGCCGGACGCAAACGACTGTTGTCTTAACTCTTACAATACACCGATCGCAGGAAAACCATACAAATAACTTTACAAAATCGGAAGGCAGGAAGCCCACTTCCTACTTTATCATCGGACCAACCTGGTAAGGGAGACATTTACCACAAGAACAAGAGACTTCCAGTGGAGCGTGGCAGCATGTGTTCGAATCAGCGGGAAAGAAAAGCACAATGAAATCGAAGCGCAAAAGAAAACGAGTCAACGGCAACAGCAGTACGTAGCAATAACCTCATCCTAGAGAAAACACACAGAAACACACGTAGAACTCCCCAACCCGCAAATATTCCGCTAGGAAAAAATTGACTTTGGATTTGGGAGGCAAAATTTGGGTAGGAAAAAAGGATTGCAGCAAATGCAGTAAAAAAGAAAGCAAAAAAAATGAAAAAAACGCAAAGCAAATTATGAAAATAAGAACAAAAAAAACATACATCCACGTGATCTAGTTTGGCTGAGATACTTTATTCCAAAAACAAATAATATATATACTTATATATATATATACATATATAAATGATATATATTGAACCCCGAACATTTGAAATGGAGTAAAAGGAAGTGAAGCGATTGGATAGTCATTTATTGTTTATTGCAAGACGCTAGTGAAAGTTGGATCGGAAGGTGGAAGGATGTGGAGGTTGTGAAATGGCTTACGAGGAAGGAGTTGAAGTGATCGATCCATCGGATAACGATCACTTCATCTCTGCCGATAGTGATGATCAGCGAGCGTCTGAAAGCCAAAGGGACCGGAGACCGAAAGGGGGAAACAGAATGGAAAAGAAGTTCTTGGGAGAGGGCGGCACCTGGTGCTGCGTGTTGCAACACGCCAGAGGGTGGGAGAGGAGAAAACGTTGTTTACTTTCGGAAAAGTTTACTCGTTTTTGGTTCAGATACGTTTTTCTTATTTTTATTTTTTCTATTCATATTTTAGCTACTTTCTTGGTTGTTGTTGAAGCGATTCCAAATTGAGCAAACTATAAACTCTCCTCATAGCTAAAACCACAGTCCCCCTATTCACTTTCAAACACAAAACACGAGAACATATTATAAACCTTACAACAATAACGGAGAACAGCAACAAACAGCAAAATACTACGACTGCGTCACACTCAGTAGTTCCGTTCCTTCGTAAGCGAAACTGTTGTTTCGCGTAGGTTTTTTTGCGATTGCGCGAGAACAAAAACAAACCACAAAACGCGTACGAATAAAGAACAAATCAGCAAAATGTTACTGTTTTATTTCGATAAAAAGGAGATGTGCAAAATGAAACCTTACCATAGCTAGACCTATTTCGGTTGGCGACGCGTCGTCTTATCGCCGCTGCCCCTCGATAACCCCGAGTCGACTGCCTTGTCTTTCGCTTGTCTTGGTTTAACTTTCGTTTCATCTGCGTTGATTTCAGGCACACTGGATTCATCCTTGTTCGGTTGTTCCTGTGCGTCCAGCGTAGTGCGTCTACGTTTACTCTCAGTGGCATGGTCGGAAGAAGCTAGCTCTTGCTCCTTCTCTATCGTTACCGTTTCTGTGATATCCATCTTTTCTACTTTTGCATCCTTTTCCACTTTCACCATTTGGTCTTCCTCTTGCTTGCTTGCTGGTGCATTCTCTCCGGCGGATGTATCCATTTTCTCTGCCGATTCCGGTTTAATGAATGCTTCTACTTCAATATGGTCAGTTTTATGCGCCTCAGAGGCGAGCGGATCAACATCAGGCTGCGATGGCTGTTCTGCGTCCGTTTTGACCAAAACATAATCTGTGTTTTCCTGCTCTAGCTTTGGTTGCTCTTGAGGAGCAGTACCACTACCAACTCCGATAACTTCGGGACGATTAGCATTCGCCAGTGTGTTGCCAGTTTCGTCATGTGCAATCGTAACGTTGCTCTCAACCGACGGTGGCACCACGGGTTTGTCGTCTTCGTCTTCGACTGGCTCAGCCTTCAGTGAAAGTATCTCCTCTTCGTGCTCTTTCTTTTGTCTTTCCAGTGCTGCCCGAGCGGCACGTGTGTTGCGCATACGCTGAGGTGTTGTTACCGGTTCCTGCTTAAAGATTTTACGGGCACTTTCACCCTTCGGTTCCACCTTCACGGACGGAGATGCCACCGTGGGATTCTTCTGATCAGCTTCAGCTACCGCAACCGTTTCCTGTTTCATAGTAGGCATGGCGGTAGTAGCTGCTGGTGTTGTCACGGTAACCTCCGCTTCGCCTTCTGATTCCGATTCGTACTTACGCTTGTTGAACGTACGCTGTGCTGGTAACTCGACGTGCAACGGGCAGGTCGCATTCTCGAACAGGCCTGCCAATGGTTCCTGACAGCTGACACCACCCTTCTCGATGCCGCATGCCCGAAACAGTACCTGCTTCTTGTCCTCGAGTATGTGCTTTCGGCAAAACTTGCAACATGGCAGCGTCCGTTCGCCACACTTGACACCGCCCTCGGTAAAGGCGCATTTTGGCAGTGACGGAGGCTTCTGCTGTAAACCTTCCGTCGCTTTGGCACGCTTTTCCAGGTACTTGCGCTGCAAGATCGATTCCACCCCGTACTTGCGGTGGTAGCGGTTGAGGCCTTTCAACTTTTCATAACGCAGCCGTTCACGGGGCGTTTCCTGATACTGGTTTGAGATGCTGCAACGCGTTTCGCGCTCCTTGCGCAGATCCTGCAGGTAGCTACGACGTTTTTCACACAGTACGTGCTGCAGACGGTGCAGCTGCTCGACGTACAGTGTCTGCAGACGCGTCAGCTTCTCCTTCGTTATACGCGTCACCTCTTCGGCCGTATAGACACCGGCGTGCTTCAACGGATCGTCACCTTGGGAGTCCACACTTTCATTGTCGGAATTGTCCATATCCTGGCCCCTCCAGGAGGTACCATACTTGGGCATGACTGACGCTTCATCGTTCGAGCTTGAATCGGAAGCATAATCGAGCACGATCCGTCTGGCATCGTTGACGGCCGTAACATCCACATCGACTGCAAAAGGAATAAGATCGGTAAAATTTAATTAGGCCAGATACGTGGGATCATTTAGCGTGGTGAAAGCAATTTCGTACAAGGCTACGGGGAGTTACGAGAACTTTCCGTAAATATTCTAATGCAGGGTAACCAAGACGCACATCACTCAATTTCAGACAACAAGTGATCGTTTGTTCTATTATGGCTCTCTCAGAAGTAATGAATAGCAAACGATTCAACGCAACGAGATACAGATGATCAACATGAAGAGTTAGACAGCTTTGGGTTTGTTTGTAGAAAAAAAAAACAAGAAAGAACGTTCAACCCGGAACATGATGCAGACGATCGCAAACACCGACACTGTCCTATGTGCGTCAGTTGCGCAGACTATGCTACTATAAAAAGCCGTGCCATTATTAACGATCCGTTGCAGACAACGAGAACACAGAAAACATGAAAGGACTTCTACTGCTGACGCTGCTTCTAGTAAGCACGGCCCTGCCGGCCCAAGGACAGAACGTGAACATCCAGGTCAACGCGGATGGATCGATTACGATTACAAGTGGCAGCGGTTCGACCGTCACGGTTGCGGCCAACTCTCCCAATATTCTAACCACGCTAACCGCCATAATCCAAGGAATGATGGCAAGCACTACCACTACCGCTGCCACAACAACCACCAGTGCTCCGACCACTGCGGCTACCGCCACGGTCACAGCTGCTACCGCAACTACTGCTCCAGCAACGGCATCAACGGCGGCCACGGTAACAACTGCCGCAACCACCACCACGACGATTGCGCCAACTACTACGACGACGGCCGCTCCGACGACTACGCGCGCCGGTTGTGGTGGACGTCCCGGTTTTGGTGGTGGCATCGGCATCGGAATTGGTATCGGCGGAGGTTTGTTCGGACAGCGGCCATCAATCGGTACCGGAGGCCTGGGTTTGGGAATCATCCCTGGTGTAATCAATCTAGTAGGCAATGTGTTGTCAGCCAAAACTAACTTCGAGGGACGCACCGCCTATAACACTGGTACGCTCGGTGGTAACCTCGCTCAAACGGCCGGTGGTGTGATTGGATCGGCCGCTGCTGGCCTAGGAAATGCCGTGGGTAGCGTGCTTGGTGGTATCATACCACGTGCGACAGGAACCGGTTCCTTTAACCTCGGTGCTGGTACGGGGCTTAACTTCGGAGCCCAACCTGTATTCGGCTAACAAGGTTGATCGCCTCGGAATACAATCCTCAACATTCTTCCTACAATAAATTTAATTGCAAAATTCTACATCGCAAGCGAGTCTTACCGAACGGATCTACTGAAGGCGTCACGACGTCCACATCGTTCTCGTCGTCATCCTCGTGTACAGTTATCTTGAGTGGCGTGCTATTCCCCGGGTAGTGCGGCTTGATTTTGTCCACCTTTACATGATGGGCAAGGCTGTGGAGAAGCGTTTCCGTCGTCTCGATCGGAACGAGCTTGCCGATCGTGGACTTGGTTTTCTGGAGCTGCGTTTGGCGACTGTGTTCGAAGCAAAAGTTTGTCCCAAACTCCTTCTTGGCATCATATTTGGGTGATGGTTCGAGGCAGCGCCTTCCGTTGGCGTACAGATAGCCGCATTGCTTGTAGGGAGCCTTCGGATCCTGCAGGATGTGCCGGAAGCAAAACAGGAAGCTCTCGTACCGCGGCAGAGAGCACTCGTACTGCGTATTGGCGCAGGTTTTGGCTTTACGCTCGATTTCCTGGAATATCTGATCTCGAACGGCCTTTTCGGTTCCGGAATCCAGCGCGGGTTGCGGATGCGGTCCCATCGTCGACGCGGTAGCACAAAATACACTTTTTACGAAAAACGACGCTTGTTTTCAGAAAATTTTCATCATCCACGATGCGGTTATAACCGATTGTGTGATCCACGATGCGGTTATAAACGGTTTGATGAATTCACGAATCGGTTCCGTGAGTAGCGAGAAAAACAGGTCGTTTTGCTGCGCTGGCAGTAGCGTACTTCGAGCTGTTGCTGCAGAGGCAGAAGTGTGAGCGAAACCGAAAATGCGAGCGAAGTTGCGAAAATGCGAGTTTCGCCCGCGCTTCTGCTCGACTGCTCGGGGTTCCCCTTCCAGTCCAGCCGAGCATTCGAGCAGTGTTGTTTTTCGTTTGAGGTTAGAGAGGTTTGAGGTGTAAAAATCGTTTTTTCCACCAAAATATTTCACAAACCTGGAAACCGATTGCCCGAAATTATGTGCTGATTACTTCGCGTGCGATCAACAAAGCAATCTGCGAGGGAAAACGGGCGCAGATGGCTTTGCTAGCGCAACGAAACTAGTGCGAGCTGATTCTCTGTGATCTCCTCTCTCCATCCACGACGGAATAAAATCGCGCCGTGGTGGTGGCCGTGAGCTGCAGAGTTGTAAGGTGCGCTGGAAGGAACTCCGAGTCGACGACGGTGTTTCGGTGTTGTGCTGCTTCCGGAGGACGAATCATCTCCCTAGCACCCATCAACCAGCCGCGCATACCAGCAGCAGCAGCAGTAGAAGCGGACGCGACGGCAATCGATGGCTTCCGGCAGTAGCACCAGCAGCGGAACGAGCAAGAGTAACGATGACTCGAAATGGTACTTCACTGCCGAGCAGCTTGCCCTCTCTCCGAGCCGCAAGTGCGGCATGGATGCGGATCAGGAACTTATGTACAGACAACGAGCCGCCAACCTGATACAGGACATGGGTCAGCGGTTGCAAGTGTAAGCGAGCGTTTCCCATCCCCCTTTTTACCCCAGAGGCTGTCAAGTGAAAGTGTCTTCTTGCAGGGTCTTCTTCTCGGAGACACCCAGAAACTTCGGAGTCCTTCTTCTTGCGCTGACTGTTAACATGCTGCACGTGTTTTCTGGTTTTTCCATTTCAGTTCCCAGCTTTGCATAAATACGGCCATCGTTTACATGCATCGCTTCTATGCATTTCACTCGTTCACCCAATTCCATCGCAACAGTATAGCGGCGGCTGCTCTTTTCCTAGCAGCGAAGGTAGGATTGCTGCGATGATGCTGGTGGCATCCGAAAAGGGACTTCTTTCATTCATTCCCTTCAATTCCAAGGTGGAAGAGCAACCGCGCAAGCTGGAGCACATCATCAAGGTGGTACACATTTGCTTGGGACTCGATGCACCGGATCCGGTTCGCGAAAGCTATGCCGAGCAGGCGCAGGATCTAGTGTTCAATGAAAATGTGTTGCTCCAGACGCTCGGCTTCGACGTTGCCATCGACCATCCACACACGCACGTTGTTAAGACCTGTCATCTGGTGAAAGGTAAGAACAGAACGAGCATCAGGCCCCCGGCTCATACGGTGGTTTAACCTTTCCCGATCGTCACTTTTTCCGATCTAATTTTACAGCTTCCAAAGACCTGGCACAGACATCTTACTTCATGGCATCCAATAGGTAAGCGCAAGGCAAATGCGCCGCCAGGGTGCGGACAAACCTTCAACCTTTAATCTTTTGTGATTTGCAGCTTACACCTGACAACCATGTGCCTCCAGTACAAACCGACGGTAGTGGCTTGCTTCTGCATTCACCTTGCCTGCAAGTGGTCCCGCTGGGAGGTGCGTTTGTAGTAGATCGATCGACTTTTTTTCAGCCACCGGTACTCAGGTCTTAAAAGTCACTCAAACTGTTTTTTTCCATACGCCCCTCGCCCTCTTTTTCTGGCCACTCGCGCGCAGATTCCACAGTCGAACGAAGGGCGGCACTGGTTTCACTACGTCGACAAGACAGTGACGCTCGATCTGCTGAAGCAGCTGACCGATGAGTTTCTTCACATCTTCGATCGCTGTCCGACGAGGCTCAAGAGCAAAGTGAAATCCATACGAGCTGACCAGGCACCGGTAGGACTCACCTTTTGCTAATTCCTTTCGTGAACTGGTTACTAAATCCGTTACTACTTCTCCACAGGAGGATTCCGGTAGACGTTCGGGTAGCAGTAGCGGCAGTGG
>NC_064875.1:57197041-57224541 GCF_943734745.1 Anopheles darlingi
CGATCGTGATCACCGTGGTGATCAGTCGACGGGTGGAACAACGGATCCAAGCGGCGCGCATTCCGGCGCATCCCATTCGCAGCAGGATCAACCACCACCGGGTCCAATCAAGATCAAGCTGAACCGATCGTTGGTGGAAGGAGCAGCAGCAGCTGGTAGTGGTGGTGGTTCTGGTACCGGTAGTGCTGCATCAGGCGATGGGTTGAAGATTAAGATTCCCAAAGATCGTTTATCTGGTGCCTCCTCATTGCCACCAACGTCGACGAGCAGCTCGACAGCAGGTTCGGGCGCTGGCACCGCTATTTCCGCCACGGGTGGTGGTTCATCGTCGTTAAAGCTAAAAATCTCCAAGGATAAGATTGAACACTACAACATTAGTACTAGCGATGTTGGTGGTGGGGTAGGCACTGCAGCACCGGGATATGGTGGTGGGGCGGGAGCAATCGCCGCTTTATCGCTTTTGAAAAATGCCAACCCAGGAGCTGGCGGTATGACGCACGCTGGAAGTTTGCCTGTTGGAGCCGGGCCCAGTAGCAAGAAAAAGGACAAAGATCGTGATAAGGATCGTGAAAAGAGCAAATCGAAAGGCGATCATCGACAGAATGGAAGTGGTGCGTCCTCTGCTAGCAATACGAGCGGAAGCAACAGTAGCAAATCTTCGAGCAAGGTACATGCAGCCTACATAATGCCCTTTGATTGTGTGTTTAATCCGGCTTTTCGTTTTGCTTTCCAGACACTTTCTAATATGACACAACCGCAACAACAGTATGGGGCGCTAAACGTTAATCAAGCAGTGTCGGTATCTACGGCGTCTTTAGTCCCTGGAATGCATGGCTATCATCATCAAGGTGGATTTGATTATCTGCAGCAGCAACCGCAGCAGTCCCAGCAGCAGCAACAACAGCAGGCACTTACGGCTCTTCAGCAACAGCAACAGTTCTATTCCCAATACGGACAGTACGGCACACAACAGCAGCAGCAACAGTTGCAACAGCAACAGCAGCAGCAACAGCAGCAGTATCAACAGTTTATGAACTCGGCTGCCGCTGGTAAGGTGCTTCAAGGGCAACCACCGGGAGCTGGGATGACTGGATCGTCACTTCCACCCTACTATTATAGCGGTGGTCCGGGGGCACCATCCAATGCCAATCAGGGTAACAAAAAGTAGACCTCTCACCATGAAGCTGTGCGACAAGACAAGCCTTCAGCGTGCGAGGTAACCAGCGTATCGTTTCATCCCTCCTCTGGTTTATTTTTTGCAGAATAATAACGTTTTGAACATTCGCTTTGCCGATATTACTTCGGCAAGTGATTTTTTTTATTAAACGTAATAATGATTTAACTATCGAGAGAGGCTTTGTGAAGCTAATGGCGGAGCGCCGTGTTTGCAACTTCCTGCGAAATGCTCCCTTCGTTTTTAGGTTTCTTTCTTTCTTGCTTTAGATTTGATTACCTAAGGCGAACGCTGTGTAACTAGCCAAGGAACGCTTTCGAAACCTTCCAGGCCAGCCAGCAAGTAGGAATAATGACAAATTCTCTATGATGATATATCCATAGCGAAATTAATTCTTTTTTATCTATAATTTTTTTTTTAATATTCCCAATCTGTAACTTCTTTCCCTATTGTGGTGCTGCTGCTGATCAATTTTTCTCTGAACGTGTATTTGCTACGCTAGAAAGTTATGTGTTGTCTGGCGAGAACCAAACCAACGTTTTCGAGTATTCTCGATCTGATGCAGAAGAAAAATAAGGAGTTCCGAATGCAGGGCTTTCTATAAAGGGGGTAGATTATGTAATAAATCAAAACAAACCGGAAAAGGATACAAAAAGAGAATACTTACCAAAACACAGCAGAACCCGTTTTCATTCTAAGAGAAGTGTTACTACTACGGAACGGAAGTAAAACATTTACGGTATAAAGAAAAAAAACAAAAATAGATAAAAAAGCAACCGCAAACTCATAAATACGAAATCCACGTAAACGCCACTGCTAGGAAGACGCCGACATTATGGGCCAACATTATGTAACGAATGTTGGCTGAAGCTTCTTAGAAGTGTAATTTTAGGTTTCTTTCCTATAAAGCAGAGCGTCGTACTCCAGATTACCAGATATATATATATAGGAGACACGGAGGAGGAGCAGGAGTTCATACTAATAGCCAGCAACTTACTCTACTAGTGCTAGAGCAGAGCTATGCAACTGAAACAACGATAGAAAATGAGGGAAAAAAACGAAGCACGGAAGCTGTATGCCGCAGAAGCATTTATGGCAAACACTCTACACGTCTGCATGCCAAGCCGTTATGGCTGTGTTGCTGAAAAAATGAAGGGGAAAAGACGCCGAGAGGCGAATGCGGGTGTCGCAGCGCGTCAGCCAAGAGATTCCAAAAACAAATGGTTACAATGAATGACGCCGCCGGTGATGCCGCGGGGATTAATCATAAATAAAGAAAAACGGAATTCAAGCTCGTTGCTTCCTTGCAACTAGGAGATGCAACCACTGAGACACTGAACTGTGCTAGCAGCGCTCTTCTATTCTATTCGTGTAATTTATCGTCCTATCAATATCACGTTGGAGTAGTTAGCCGGCCGTGCTGCCGCTGCTAAAGTACTCCCTCAGACACAAACCGTTCCAAAAAGGGGCAAGGGTGATCAGCAATGATGGAATGTGTAATCCTTCCTCAGATTGAAGGATGTGTTCAGCTTACCATAGCGCGTTCAGTTCGCGGTTCCGTGTCCTGACTGTCTAATTTTTCATTAATTTGTTGATGCTCTTTGTATATGTTGAGATGTGTTTTCAATGTATCCTGTCGAGCCTGCAGGAACTGCATAATGCCACACATACAACCAGTTAGAAACAAACAATAGCAGAAACCGAAACACTTCACAAAACACTTGAACCGATAAGTCTGAATTAGATGGAAACTGTAGTAGTACGAATGGAGTAAAAGGGGTGAGGGGCTGGAGGGATGGTTATAAGAGCGGAGGGCAGTGTCTAGATGACAGGGGATAGATTATAGTAAAAGTCCATGAGAGTGAGAGCACGGCATAGCATGTGGCTGAGCGCGCAACGGATGTTCGATGGAGCAAACGAAATGAATTTTCTTGTTAAAACAACCAGCCCTCACTAACCCCTCGCACCGCCGGATCATCCGGACAAAAGATAGAGAATGGAATCACTCCCCGCTGGTGGGATGCGCCATTCGTTTCCCAGCATATTGTTTATCCCTTACACGATGCGCTGCGTAGCGCGATTAGTACACTTACCTACCGGCTTCTCTATCGTCTGTGAAGGGAAGAGGAGACGGAGGGAAATGAGGGATTAGGAAGCCATTTATTGGGTCGAGTAAGAACGGGAAACGGTTTGGATGGTTCCTGGAGGCGCGTGAAGGTTCTAAAGTAGAAGGATCTTGGAAAATAAAACGAATTGAGTAAACACCTTGCGTATCCGAGTATGTAATGCTGCGTTAATGCTTATAGTTGCTCGAGCATTATGACCTTCGGTAGAAAGCTAATCTTATTTAATGCTTAATTTCCGTTTCGTCCATAAGTTTTGTATTAGTTTAGTTTATCTTAAGTTAAAAGTACAATAAACACCCCCAAAAAAGAAACAAAATTTTTCGTTCGGTGCATGCTCTCGTCCGCGGTCGCGATCGGATCGAAGATCATGATCATCGTACATAATTTGCAACCCACACCGTTCATTCGGTTCGTTCACGCGTGGCTTCGGATCTGCTCGAATACTAACGTCTTGTTCGGCTTCGCTGGCCGAGGTAGTATACTACCGCTCACCTACAGGTAGATGGCTCGAAGTCTAATTCTGAATATTTACGGAAATAACATCGGATAACCTGATCCCATGTGGGTGGACCAAAATTCGTCTCTAGGTAAATCGCCCTCGTCATAAAATCTGAGCCAACACCTTTCACATACTAGCGATTCCAGCTTACTTATCAAGCCACCTACCAGCCGATTCGGTGAGTGTAGCAGCTCTTGCTCGGCGGTTAGCGCTTCATAGCTTGCTTCGTCGCGAGCTCGCGCTCAATCTTCGACCGACAGCCTGCTGCGCCGGACGCATATGATCACGCAGTTTTCGTAGTGCTTACTTCCTCCTGATCGTCTCATCCGGGTATAATATCGCTGGGTTCGTTGGAAGGGAAATCCCAGCCATTCTCGTTCCCTTTTTAGCTTCCTGCTTCTGGCATAAAGTGGTCTCGAGCATTCTTTTTTGTTCTCCAGTGTTCTACAGTGTTTGTGTTATCGAGTTCGCAAGTGTATCGCCTGCTTGAGCGGCTTACAATTATCGTTGTGCCGAGCGCGCTTAAGCGAATTGAAAATTATTCATTCTACGCAGTGATTCAGTTCAGTGCAACGCCGGCATCTACAATAACAACAACAAGAAGAAGACGGTGGGGCCGTTTAACATTTGCTTCACGCATTTGCCAACGAAACCTCAACCCCAGGAGGGGAAGGGAAGGCATTGGGTACACGACGTTGGTCGTTGGCGTTTTATCGTGCGCGGTTGGTTTGCTGTTCGCTCGGTTCGCCAGTGTGTTATCGGTCTGTGCCGGTTCTCGCGTTCGTTTCGTGGCCACCATTTGATCGCTCGATGCTTTCCGCATAATATATCGTGGGGGTGCGTGTTTGATGACCGTTTTACTACTTCCATACAGGAGCCCTCAGCTGCGCCTCGCATTTGGATAGCCGATTGTGCAGTTTTACTTCCAACTAGCAAGATGTTGCCCATTAGTTCCGAAGAAAAAGCCCCTCACGACTCCCACGTCACTTATCTACTAGCGTTCAATTGGCAGTTTCTTCTATAATCATCGATTGTTTCTTATCATTTGGCGAAACCAAAAACAACAATAAATCCGTTCGCCCGAACGTCCGTTCGTTTGTACGCTCGGTGTTGCTGTACCGGATAAGTACCACGAGAACACACCACCAGCCACCAGCGCTTGCAATCTGGTGTAATCGATGGTGGGGTGCGAGCTCCCCTATCGATACCGAAAACAGTGTGTTATCTGGCGTCGTGTTCAGCGCGTGATGTGATGATTCTGTGACAAGTTTTTGGGGATGTTCATGTTTTGTTTTTCTCATTCTCATCTCATTTGTTCCCCGCTACCCTCTTCTAGTGGTGCTGAACAGCAGCCGGTTAACAACAACCACCTAAACCAACCAGTGTGAGTGTGCCTAGTGTTTTACAAAAAAATAAAACAAACAAAGCAACCCTCGTCGCAGTTGTTGGGGTGTATTGAGAGCGTTGCGTGAGTTTCAGTTCGGCCTCCTTTGATATTGCTGGCAGCGCAGAATGTCTACCAAAATGCCGGTCCTGGAGGATGATGAGCGGTTCGCGTTGATGCAGGTAAGCATGGAGTGCAGGAGAGACGCCGTTCGTTCGTTCGATAATCCGCATCGCGCGCTCACGATAAGCTCTGGAATGCCGCATGGTATTCGTGATTTTGGCTTCTTCTTCTTTTTTTATTTGCATTCACTGACTCACTCCTGCCTGGGGGCGCCCCCGGTGGCGACAACAATATCAACACGAAACGTCGGTGTTTGGATGTTTGATCTGTTTGTTCGGTTAGGGGTGCGCTGATAAGATCAGCGCCGGGAGTGATTGAACAGGGTAATGCCACACCACCACACCGACCACCTTCGAGAAAGTGCGATATGGAATGCGCATATTTTAATACCGTTTCATGCAATGGTGCAACGGAACCGACTACGAACACCGTCGTACGCGCCGTAGTACTTCGTGCGTCGGTACGCACCACTTCGTTCCGGTTAAGGGACGATGGGTGTGTGTGTGGGGAGGAACTACAATTAAAAATCCGTTTTCCGGTACATTTTGTGTACGAAGCCCTGTAGGGTTTGCGCTCTGATCGATCATCTGATCGCGAGTGTGCGCGCCACCGTCGTTGACAGCCAGGCCAGGCGTGTCGATCAATGATTTCGTGCCGTGCATTCGAATAACTAGTAGTTGTGTTGCGTAATTGTCGTTTTCGTTTTATCAGAACTCCCCCCTGATGGCTTTAAACCGAATCGCATTCACGGTGTTCGAAGATGATTTGCTGTTTCGGCTTCGACTTTCAATAATACCATGACTCGACAGCGTGGTTCCCGTGGTCGAGCACCACCAACACCACCACCTTATCTTATCCGGGTCTTATCCGTTCGCATTCGTGCTCTAGCATTTTATAGCAAGAATGATATGCCGCTTTTACGCTGAATTCGAACCGAACGGTGCCTTCACCTTGAGCATGACGCACGGAGGTTAATCGATGACTTGAGGAAACGGCTTTTTGGAAGAGCGAGACCGAGCCAATAATCCATCATTTCACGGCCAGCGAAACAACCGAACCTTTGGCCAACAAAGGGTCATACGTGTCAGGCGCCAGGCACGCCGCGATGTTGTTCTACGAAACGCCGCTTAACATGGTCCTTCGGTGGCGATCCGCTCCGAATCTAGGTTCCGCTGGCCACGGCTCTGGTGCCACGGTTGCGATTCAGTTTCGTCCATAAACTGCTCAAGCAAAACAGCAGCCTTCCAGCAACACCTCTACACGCATATAGGAAATACATAGAGCACAATAAGCAGGTGAAACAACCGTGTCTTATACGCATATACCAGGCGATGGCCAGCGCGCACGGCGGATACACGTGCGCGTGTCTGGTCGTTGCATTTGGTTCTTTTTGATGTTGTTGCCGTTTTTCAAAGTTTTATATTGTTTTTTTTTTTCATTTCATATTCGCATCCAACCCATTCGGTTTACGCCACATTCTCTTCCTCCCGTAACCTTGAGCTCGCCCACGGTCACTAGCTGCCTCCAGGTTTTACCTCGGTTAATACCGGAGATGGCACTGAATCGACACACGCAAACACACACGCATACACTTACTCACATGGATACGTTAATGTTTTAATGACCACTGGCCGCAGACCATTGCACAGAGGAAAAAAGCATTGTTTCGTGTAATAAACAGCGAGCGAGCGGGGCAATTGCCCCGTTGAAGTCTTTCTAATTACATCAGCGACGAACCTCGCACCGAACCGGTAACGAAGCCATTCCTTTCCCGTTCTATATCATCCACCAAAAATTGTGCTACCGCTCGTCTGATCTAAAGGTTGCTTTTGGGGGTTTTTTGAGGGCCACGCCATTCTCGAAACATGTTATCATGAATTGGTGCTACTGGGTTGGATTGGATTGTTTCCGTGTTTTCGATCACAATTTATGATCGTGAGCTTGTTTACCGATTGCCATTCGATTGTAATCGTAAACTGAGGTGCGTAATTATTACGGATGACGGCAATGAATGGTGGATTTGAGGCTTTACCAGTCGCTTCGAACGTCATCGGTGCTACGGCTGATCGCTACCTTCCGTTAAATTCCAGCGATCGCAGCACTGTGTGCAATTCCTGTACCTCAAATTATAACAGCTCGCGTCCGGCGACAATTATTTCCCCATTAACTACGCCTTAATTGATATGCCGCCCGCCTGCAAAGGGTGTCATTGGTTGATGAGGATCAATGATGATGATGATGATGATGATGCTTCAGTGCTTCGATTTGAAGCGATTTCCGGCCACATTAATCGACAATGTGGCAATGTTTTTTTTTTTTCGTTTTCGTTTCACCATGAAGATGATCTTTGAACAATTTAACCATCGAGGAGCTTTTATGGTCAGCCTAGACAGAGAAAGACAGAGAATTCGAGTTGGGATCGAGTAACGTCAGTCAAGCAAATCGGAACCAAAGTGTCATTCTCGGACCGAAGTAGCTAAGAGGCCAGCTCGAAGACCACCACACACTGAGTCAGTGTGTCAGCCGGTACCGTGGTCCCATGCCGGCCTGTACCATGAAGTCTCCCAAGGTCTTCAAACCACGATCGAACCCCTCCCCGTTGGAACCGGAGGGTGCTCATCTAGCTGGGATCTAGCTCTAACGTTGCCGCAAACCGGTGCCAATAATTGACCGCGTGAACCGCGGCACTTGAGTTGCTTGTGCGCGGTGTGGATGTTGCGCGATCTACGACAAGCCGCGTGCGCGCCCTCCAAGCACCACCACCACGCACCAGAGCTGTATTCATAATGCCAGCGAGAAGGAAGGAAGGAAAGGTGGGGTGGTCCCCACCGCGCGGGGGGGGGGGGATTGTTGCATAGAAAAAGTTGTTCACCTTCAGGTGCAGTTTTCCGCGCTCCTGCACCACCATTCCCGCTGCGCCAGTGGCCTCCAAGAAACCTAAGAATGCATGGTCTCAATGCGGTGGAAGCGGTTGGTACCAGCGCAAAGTGCAGCGCAGAGCGTGGTATTCCCCTAAGCTTTGACTCGTTCGGTAATCTGCATTCGTGCTGCAAAATAGATGCACTCGAGAACCCATTTTTGTTGTTGGTTTAAGCCCTCATGGTTCATGGTCATAACCCTCAATCGCTCCGCGCGGTGTTATTAGTCTTCGTCAGTCGCCGAAAGACTTGTTTCGAGAGAAACAAGAAACGAACCCGTTCCGACGGTGTATTTCGACAGAATTTCCCAACGCATTGAAATAGTCGATCACCTAGCCCACCGTGCGTGACCACTGATTTGCATATTTATGGATCTCAGCTGTGCGCGCTGGTCAAAAAAGTGACACCACACGCAGCAGGCCCATACTATGCAGCTGGTTCAGCCGTAGCACATTCAGTCTCGTTGACCTTCGGAATTCGGCAGAATCGAAACCACACCGTTCGGTTTAAGACGATAATCTTTGTTAAATATTTAAGACCATAATCTTTGGTATGAGATGATATGCGAACGAAAACGAAACTATGCGACAAACAGAAAGTAGCGATGGGAATAATGATTAATCATGCTTTGCACCTCCTGCCATGCTGCAGGCCGCTTTCCCAAATCAACGGTTTACGGTTAGGCACGCGGCTGAACGTCGATGATTTATTGTTTTTTCTCTCCCCGGGGGCCGGGACATGTTATCAGCGTGTCTCTCGCTGTCACAGCATCAGCAGCAGCCAATGCTTGATGTTTTGATGTCGTCTAACGAATGGTTGGCATCTCCCTCCCGTTCCCGTCTATTGATAAGGATCGCTCACATGCTACGTTGTATACTTTTGCGTCGTTTGCAGACTACTTTGTACCTTTCGCTTGTCTTCGGTTCCACAGGGTTTCCATTTGCCATTCGGGCATTACACAGCGGCGCTGATGGTGGTGGTGGTGGTGGTGGCCCCCTTTTTTTTTGAATGATACCGAGTTGCATAAACTGCAGCACAAACCGGGGCCTCTCCGTTCGCCTTCGCCCGCCAATGAAGAGCGATTGCAAATTATCATTAACCGCAACTGGCGCCACCGCCATACCACCATCAGCGCGCCTTTGTTGTGCTCAAATTGTGTGTACCAGCAGCGCGGTTTGATGCTTTTATGGGTGGCCCGTAAAAAAAAGATATGCGATGGAACAACCAGCAGTCGCTGCTGGTGGATGTTTTGTGAGAAAAGTGTGCATAATTGTACAGGATATTGAAGCTTAATGTTTTTATGTCCGATTCGCTATCGGTGCAAGGCGCAGACCCGGTCGTCAGGTGCACTACACTCTGATCGAAGCAAGAGGAGAGCGTCCAGTGTGCATCACTCACGAGGCGTCAACCATCTCTCCGTCAAAGTCAATCAAAGACGGCCGAGGTGGGTTGCGATGCTGTGCATAGGCATGCTTTGTTTGCATTGAGGTGCGAGTTGGCAGTTCACTCGTCCGTCAGGTAGTGGCCACAGGCCAACCTGTGCACACCTGTGCGAATGGTGGCGGCCCCAAGGGAGGCGTAAAACCGCGAAATCTATGCCTGGGCTTCGAAGTGCGTTTCGTCTGCTGTTTGCACTGACAACAGTTGCTCAATTGTTTTATGCACTCGGCGTGAGGTGCATCAGTGAGGAGACCGAACCACTCTCTCTAGTGACCAGCCATGGCGCTTCATGGGCACAATGGACGCCACGAGCGGTGATGGGTTTTTCGGGGTGCGACGGAATTGTGCAAATGAAAAAATATATATAAAAAAAATCCTCGATTAATATCACCGTTCACCCAGCGGCTGCACTCTATACAGCTTGAGGTGAATGGCGGCAATACAGGCTCTTATCCCGATCCAAGACTCCTCCACCAATCTGCAAGTGTCCCTTCCCTTTAGTGACATTCTCTTCAGCGGGAGAGAATTGCCAAAAATGTGTTTTATCATATTGCAAGTGAATATTCTTCGACCAGTCCTGCGGACCGCGGGGATCGAATCACCACCTTTCTCTTATGCATCTCTCGCACCGGTTTTGGTCACTTTACCACGTCATTCGCCCAAACGTCCTTTCCGTTTGGCATTTTCATTCCCATTCATTGCCATTCATTGCGGATGGATGTGGTACGGGGCAGAGGTGTTTGTGTTGCATTTACCGGACACCGAAAACCCTTTCGGTACTTCGGTGAACGATCGCGGATTACACAACGTCACGTCATGACGTGGTCCGTACTTGAACCGACAAATTACATCGGAGCGTAAGCTGTCTGCTTGCATAGGCCAATGCCATACAGCCAAGGCGTTCGGTGATGCCTGACAGACGGTGTTTGGTATCGATACTCCTCCAGCTGTGGAGTCAGCCAGTCCGCTCAAGTCCGCTCCCGTTGTTGACACTGACCATCATAAGGCTGTGTGGTCCGTAGGTTGGGCAACCCACCCCTCTCGCCAGGTCACCTAAGTCGATTTTCCGTCGAACTTCACGCCAGTTCGGATCCACTACGCAATCGAGTAATGAGTGCGGGTGATTCAGCGCCACCGTGACCTTGATGGCAGCGGCGAACCATCGCACCTTGCGCCTAATAGTGATCTTTAAGAGCAATTGCGTGAAAGCAAGCGGAGGAGCAGTTCCATCGCAGCCATGTCCAGTAGTTTAATGAATGTCTTCCACTAACGAAGCAGATTGTACTCTGCTCACTTAGCTGGTGGCATTACAGATAGTGAAACCTTGGAACTGGCATTATAGTGGTCAGGGCAATATAGAAGAGTTCACAAGGTTCGTACTCAAGGTCTCAAGGTGGGGGTGAGCATGAACCGGTGCAATTCTCATAAACTTGTGACAACCGCCTGATGTTCTTGGACATAGGCGAAACAACCACGAGAATTGAAGCACTCATACCCAAGGAACCAAGGAGAACAAATTTTGGGGGATTCAGAATTCTGATCAGAACTCTAGGCTGTTCTCATCAGCATTCTGAATCCCCCAAAATTTGCAGCAATTTCTCCATACAAAATTGGGGGATTCAGAATGCCCATCAGAACGTCTGAGGAGAACGCTGAATCCCCCAAAATAGTTCACATTTTGTCCGCAGGGTGCGCTGGCACGGTATATATTGTGTACATATACATATACATACATATATATGATATATATATTTATTTTCTACAAATATATGTATAACACCAAATTTTAATTTTAAAAAACTAGGATTTATTATGAACTATGAAGGCTATACAACCCAGCGCAATGAACAGCCGCGAAATATCCGGTTGAAACAAATCCAACAGTCCTCCAATCATATTGCAAGGAACGGCCACGATTAGTGCAATACGCAACAGTTTATCTGCCCCAACGAAGGCTAGACAGATCATTGCGACAAGCAGAAAGCTAAAGTGCAGTAAGATGATGTACGCCTTCTGGAGTGCATTCTCACCGCCACTAATCTTCTCCGCAAACCATGCTAGCTGCCGGTTGAAATCGTCTCGTACACTGCCCAAAGATTGTAGCACATTAGCAACGGTTGCGTTGATACGCTGCAACTGCTCCAACGTGTAGCGGTATTGCTGCTCTGCCACACGGTGATGCTCGACAAAATGAATCCCGGTTTCATCAATCTTGGTCGCGATGGCGGCTGCGTTTGCCTGCAAACGCTCTAGATCGGTCAACAGGGAATCGTGGTTTACCTTGCTGCGCTTGGGCTGTTGCTCTAGCTGCCTCATGCTACCATCGATCCGAGCGCGCAAATCTGTCAACAATACGGCCACCTCCTGCTGCCCGGCTCGGATTAAACTTTTCTCGCGCACCAGTTCGCAGAAATTGGACTCGACCTTTGCCCGATGCACCTCGGACAGTTTCATGATGTCAACTTGCTGGTGCATAATGCACTCGTTGTTGCCCACCATCTCGTCGATAGCTTCCCGAGTAACGCTCTGCAGCTTCTGTTGACTGTCCGCTAGCTCACCCATCATCCGCAGCAGCTCGTGGGCCGTGCTCATCAACTTATTCACCGTGAGCTCCGTTAATCCACGAAACTGTTCATGCCGTACGCTCGCACATACTGCTTTGGCACGGTTCGTGATCAGATGATAGGCGTTCCACGTATCAGAATCCATCCGTTCCCTGCACTGGCGCAACGACATCTCATCCGTGCATGGAAACAGAGGCCGGCCCTCGGAATCGGACTGACAGTTGAGCAGCATCACCGCCAACTTCCCCATTTGCTCTCCGTTCAGTTCGTGGCAGGATTTCTTCAGCTTCAACACGATCCGATGATGACAGAGATCCAGTTTGGACAGCGTCATTCCGATCCATTTCGATGCTTCCCGTATGAACTCTTCCTCAGCTCATACGGTACTCCCGGAAAAGTATCGATCGCCGTCGATTGATCGCCTGGAAAGGGACATTATTGAAAGCAGCTTACCTACCTAATCCTGCTACCAATTGCTTACCCGTGTCCCCCTGCGCAGGCCAAATGTATTCCAAAAGCGAGGCAGTTGTTAGTGGTGATTGTAGGCAAACGAGCAAAAGCATAGCAACGATCCATCTGGAAAGGAGATTATGTCTAAGAATGGGACACCATGGTTAAATGGTTAGTTACCTTCTACTTGAAGAACTCATTTCGGTTTCTAAAATTAGTGAACGTGCCTCAACTAGCCCCTTGTCTAGCACGCGTGCTAGCAGAAGGACCAACGCAGAGAAAGAAGGACAATTTTCGAGGTACTTGCACCGGCGGTACATGATGTACCGGATGCTGCTGTTGTTGCCTATCTGCATCTGATGATGATAGTGATGATTGGTAGCACTTGCGGCGTCAACAGAAACGATGAAGAGGGTGATAGCGTACGGAAAAGCTGAAAATGTTAAGAATCTTCCACTTTTTACAGCGATTTTCGCAATGCTTACCATGATCATTCCTGTTATTACGCACTTGCGAACGTCAATGCCGTATCAAATAGAGAGGTGGTGTCTTAGAACTTGAAAGGTCGCCATATTGGATTTTTTTACGTTATATGAGGCCACACACGGTCTGGTTCGGATCCACTTCAGAGCCTGGTTCGGGTCCGCACTAATAGAAGAGACGGTCGGACAAAGTTTTGCGGTGGTTTGTCGATGCACGCGAGGGTTTTTCCCAAAATGATCACCAAAAAAAGCGCAGATGTTGCTCACACGATAAGCACGTCCGGTCGCGTCGACGATCAAGAGGAAAGAGAGCTTATTTCAAGTGTGCGCGATCTGACAGCACGGCTTAACCCGGCTCAAATCTCGACGCCACTTGAACTAATAATAAAAAAATTAAATTTCACACGATTTGGTGTTGGACAGAGGATTTGGTGTTCTCATAGGAGAACTGTTTGAGCCTTCAAGGGGATTTAGTGTTCTCATAGGAGAACTGTTTGAGCCTTCGAGGGGATTTAGTGTTCTCATAGGAGAACTGTTTGAGCCTTCAGGGGGATTTCGTGTTCTCATAGGAGAACTGTTTGAGCCTTCAGGGGGATTTCGTGTTCTGATTGTTGTCAGCAGCAGAACTGTTGGAGCCTTAAGGGGGATTTATTGTTCTCCTCATGAGAACTGAAGGCTACCTGTGGTTGCTTGGGTATTTTAGCACTCCTGTGACATCCTGATAGCACCAGATCCTGATGATATTGAAACTCACTCAGCTCCACCTTCTGCTGTAGATCGAGGAAAATGACTCAGCGGCGAATCGCCGCCACGTGCCTTAGCTACTTAGTGTTTTCACTCATCTGTTGTTGTAAGCGATAGGATCGCGTTCCCGTATCCATAGCGACGACGAGCGAGCGCGCACGAAGGCGAGTTCGATCGATGTAATCGTTCTCCATGAAAAACCTTAACCTGTGCTCCTATAGTCTGGGCTCTAACTCACACGAAGTTTTAATTATATCCGCTGAACACTGTGGACCCCCTGATCGTCCGGCCGTCGATCAATCTATTGTGCACTTGCCAACGCCAACTGTTGTTTGCATAATAGCACTAGCAGCAGCTGCTGCGCTATAATCGGTGGGTTTGGTAGACGAGGCAAACGCGATGAGATTTATATTCTTATCCTTAACCTTTCATTACCTCAACCCTGCCTTCTAAGGGAAGTGGGTGTGAGAGATAGACCAGACCGATTGCATCGTAGATTGCAGATGCACAGAGGTCTGCCGTTTTGCCGTCCTTGAGGACAGGTCAAAGAGGGCTGCTAGATGGTCATCATTCGCTGGTTCTCAGCTGTTACTATGTTCTCAGGTATCCGGTAGCTCTCGCTTTGGAAGCGTTTAATTGGCTCCTAACCTTCTGGTCCGGTGCACTGAGTTCAAGTTCTTCCATTCTGTCAATGTCAGCGCAGCAAAAAAAAAAACACACAAACAGACGAATGTACACATCTCGAGATCGACGAGAGACGAGGCTGCGCTGTCCCTCGTTCATCACCTTAATGGGATGGCCGCGTGGCCAAGTGATATTGAACCAAATTCCATCTTGGCAGGCGCCATGCGACGCGCACGGCATCGCATATTTGGTGGTGATATATTTCACCTCATCGCGGGGGGGGGGGCCTTGTTCGTGGTGAATTCGCGCTTAGTATATCGATCAATCTCATTCTAACTGGTTTTGGCTGATCTCTCTCTCTCTCTCTTTCTCTCTCGCTTCAGTTCCGGCGCAAGGTAGCGGACACACTGAAACCGGAGCACGATGACTACTATCTGCTACGTTGGCTGCGTGGTAAGTTTCGTCGGCAGCATGCCAGGCCGAACCGGTTCACGATTGCCGCTAATTAACCGCTAGTCGTAGATGGAGCTCTTTTAAATTGGCACCTCGCGGCATTGCCGCGACCCTCGGATTGTAATTGGTTTTCGGTTGTTTTCGAATTTTAACACTCCGGGAGGTCACCGAGT
The DNA here is from genome assembly GCF_943734745.1 of Anopheles darlingi. Taxonomy (NCBI): domain Eukaryota; kingdom Metazoa; phylum Arthropoda; class Insecta; order Diptera; family Culicidae; genus Anopheles; species Anopheles darlingi. The sequence goes on from NC_064875.1 coordinate 57,212,196, forward strand.
GTCGCCGAGAGACGAGAAGGTTGGATGCCAGGGAGAGAGCCGGCGTAGGTTGACTTCCAAGGCCCAGATACCAAGGGGTCACTGTAGGGTCGCGCCATCGTTCTGGCGACCACTGCGAGAACGAGGTTAGAATGGAAAGTCATCATCAGTGGCGTGTGGCGTGTGGCGTGTGGGACTAATTGCCGGCTAGAATAGTAGTAAATGAGCAGGTTTAGGACGGACGACCTAGATGCTAGGCGGCTTTTGTAACTCAGATAAGACCGACGATCGATCGATAGCGGATCTAACTTGACTCATTCCCCACCCCTTCTCTTTCCATTCCCACAGCACGCAACTGGAACCCGGAGGCGGCCGAGAAGATGCTGCGCGATTCGATGAAATTCCGCGAGCGCTGGAATACGGACGAGATCGCCAAGTGGCCAACGCCGCAGATATTGCGCGACTACAGCCCGCACGGTGTGGCGGGATTCGATAAGGAGGGTTCCCCGATCATCATCATCCCGTTCGCCGGTTTCGACATCTGGGGCCTGCTGCATACGGTTTCGCGTGCCGACATCGTCCGCATGACGATGCAGGCCCTCGAGGGCTACATGAAGCTGGCGTACGAGCAGAGCCAGAAGACGAACAACCCGAACAGCCGCCAGTTTGTGGTCGTGTTCGATATGGACAACTTTAATCTGAAGCAGTACATCTGGCGACCGGCCAGTGAGGTGGTGATTTCGCTGATCAAAATGTACGAGGCGAACTATCCGGAGATCCTCAAGTGTTGCTACATCATTAACACCCCGAAGGTGTTCGCCTTCGCGTACAACATGGTGAAGAAGTTCTTGGGCGAGTACACGATCGATAAGATCCGGATTTATAAGCCGGACCGGAGTAAGTGGCTGCCGGCCATACTGGAGCGCTGCGATGCCGATCAAATTCCGGCGTACTTTGGCGGTACGCAGACCGATCCGGATGGTAATCCGAAGTGTGAGAAGAAGATCTGCTGGGGTGGTAAGGTACCGAAGGAGTTGTACACGTCGAAGGAGGATAGCTTCAACAATAATCTTACCTTTACTGACACGGAGATCCGTAAGGGCAGTAAGCTGAAGCTAACGTTCGATTGTGAGGATACTGGTTGCTTCCTAAAGTAAGCTATTCGTGGCCCGTTGGGTGATTTGTTCTTAACCCATGCTTTATTTAACATTCCAGATGGGAATTCCGTACGTTTGATCACGATATCAAGTTTGGCGTCAAGTGCGTCAACAAGAAAACGGATGAATCGGTCATCGAGGTGCCTCTGAAGCGTGTTTCATCGCATCAGGTCGACGAATCCGGCTTTATTACCTGCCAGCCCGGATGTACCTGTAAGTAAAGGGGGGAATTCCAGGGCTGCTAAATGGTTGTCAACTAATTGTCCTACGTTTTTTCGTTCTCCACTAGATCATGTACTGTTCGACAATTCATATTCGTATTTCAAGACGAAAAAGATACGCTATTCCGTGCTCATGACTGCACCGCTCAGTGATGTGGAGCAAACGGTAGCCCCGATAGCGATCACCGAGGAAGTGGATCCACAGGCGAGACCGGAAGATGGAGAGGAAAATAACGAATCGTCCGTTCAGACGGCACTCTAAGCGGGTGCAATTTTGAGCGCCGAAGAGTGATATGTTTTTTGGGATGTGTGATTAGAAACATAACAAGCGGGGGCAATTTAACACAACACGTTGGAATGCAAAAAAAAAACATGGAAAATATTGTTTCGAGCCAAAGATTAACTTTCCACGTCTTTTTATATTTTGATTGGAAAATTTGGTGCCACGCATATGCGTGCCCTATGCGCATAGAGGGCCCCGGCCTCCTTATCTTTTCCCTTTCAACCCTTCAAGGCACAGGTGATATTTGCCTAACAACGCGACTTAGCAGCCGGAGCTGTGCAAGCGCTCATTTGGATTGGTTTGGAGCGATTGAGAATTGCTCCATTCCACTACCGGGACACAACCCCCAATCTATTCGCTAGACTGTAAGAGATAATAGTATTGATAATGCGTGCGTGTGTTTGCTCGTGGCCGGCCGCGCTACACACAGGCGCTAGTGGCGAGGGGACGGCCGATCTGTACTTAGTAATCGGAAGGGATTGCAACTTATGGAACTGGTATTGATTAAGGAAGTGTGTGTGAAGAAGGATGTCGATAATATATTAATAACCGGAACATGGAGTGTTAAGTGTTTCAATCGAGAAAGAATTCGGATATCTTGTCCATTTTCTTTTCCAGCAAATCAACAAACGAAGACCAAGTCACTTCAAAGGAATATATTTTACACAAATAGTATCTGGATTAAATAGTTTTTGATTTTCTTATACACACAAACGCTCACACAGGCGCAGCCGAGCACGCAGATGGTGCTCTTCAATTCGGTCCACCACCGGATTGTGGTCCACCAGGACCACCTCCGACCATTCCACCGTAGTTACCCTGCGGTTGGCCTCCACCACCACCACCGCCGACCATCTGTTGCTGCTGCATCGGTGAGTGGATCATGGGATTGGGGCTCGAACCAACCGGGCCGACAACGACCTGCCCTGTAGGGCCCGTATTCTGTCCTCCCATCGGTCCACCAGGGCCACCGGGTCCTCCTGGACCACCCTGTTGCATGACACCACCCATCTACGGAGAAAGAGAGAGAAGATGAGATTAAACGCAAAATCAGAATCGACGTCGGTGATGCACCTACCTGTAGTGGCATCTGTCCCGGTGCCGGTGGTTCATTGGGGAGCGTCAGCGTTAGCAGCAGATCCCGGACGGCCGGGAAGAGTGAACATTCACCCTGCTGCAGTACGGAACACTCGGAGAAGCGACGAAGATGTGCACTGACCGCACTGGTAAGCTGCGGTGGCATCGGTTCCCTTCGTTCCGCCAGCGTCGTGTGGTTCATGTTCATATCGTACACCATCGGTAGTAGCATCGTGACAGCATCCTTCCACTCCATATTCGGTAGATAAGGGACGCGCGTGATCTGTATGAAGAACAGTATCTTCTGCCGATGCGACAGGATCGTCGTAGTACCGACCGGTACGATCGGTGTTGCCGATGGTGGCATCCGCAGAACAAACTGAACGTTCCACTTGTTACCTTGACCCAGCTCGGGCATCAGATCCAGCCGCATGATCTGTATAAAGTCCATCAGCACCTTGGCCGGTAGGTTGAGCATACGCGTGAAGCTGGTCATGACCGAGGGCCGATAGGGTGGGGCGGCCACACGCTGATCGAAGAACTGCTCCAGCACCTGCAAATCCTCGTTCGCCCACTGGTAGACCGGTTTACCGTCCATCATCGTATTGCCTCCCATCTGCAGCTGGTTCGCCTTCAGGTGCAACGATTGCATGTGGTTCGGATTCAGAAACACCTGGTACTGCAGACAATCGGCCTTAAATACGACCACTCCCGGTTCGTTCGATTGAATTGCCATCAGCTGAGGAATGAAATGGCAAGAAGTTTAAAATGGTGTCCCTAAGCAGGCCGTGCGATGCTGCTACTTACACTATCCTCCTGATGGATAATACGCTGCAACTGACGACGCATAAACACCGACCCAAGGAAACGCTCGAGAGGACTTAACTCCGGTCCAGGGATCTCCTTCTGTGGGTGTGACGTGGCACGGCACAGCGTATCGAGCGCTTCGTACGTAAGCAGCGTCGGTATAGCTCCGGCCCATGATCGTGCCGGGATGACGCGCGATGTGTAATGATGTGGTGCTGCAAACGAAGGAAGGTGAAACAGATATCAGTATAAGCCAGTACGAGTTGTCGATGTATCAATCTCCCTTTTTTCCATGAGTGAACTTACTTTGTACTTTATGCTCGGGACTTTGGCCTGGTCTCGGCGAAGGTCTTGGCATGCCCGGTGAACCGGGCCAATTGGAGGCTGCCGGTGAAAGGGCCGCAAATGGGCTACCGTCAGTGTGGCTCTGCATGTAGGCGAGGTTACTAGGGCCGGGAGAATGCGCTGCCATTGGGCTTGGCTGTGCGTTCAGCGGCGAAGAAGGCATTAGACCACCGCTAGGCGAAGGGTGTGGCATATGGGAGGCCGGTGGTGAGGTCATGTTGAAGTTATTCATATGATTACCCTGTCCACCGGCACCAGCACCACCTCCTGGCCCTCCTGCACTACCCGAACCACCAACCTGTGGATGCGGACTGGCCGGTGTATGTGGATTCGATCCCGTTGGTGGTGTTACCGGAGCCGCAAACCGTAATCCCGGATCCCGTGGGCTCTGTGGTCCACGCATGCCACTACCAGCTCCCCCACCGAACAGATTATTAGCTCCACCACCACCCCCACCGCCACCACCACCCGCACCGCCACCGACGGAACCGACCATATGCGAAGGATCTTCCATCGTTACCGGTGACGGTGGATTATCATCCTCCGACTGTGACCGTCTCCGGAAGACGGATTCATCGACGTACTTCGAGAGGAAACCCTTCAGGCCCTGCGTTGGAGTGAACTCCTCGACCACGTGCGTACGATCGAAGCGACTGTAAGCTCCGTCCCGTACCGTACAGAGGCCACCGCCGCGGAACCGCACCTCGAGACAGTACACTCCCTGGAAGGAGATGCGCAGTAGTGTCGGTGACTGCGGGATGATGCAGAACGATAGCACCGGTATCTTGGGCGATTGCAGTATGGCCAGATGCGGAATGATCGGCAGTTTAGCGATCGAACTGAGCGGTTGGTACGTCTCGTGCAGTATGTGTACGATCTGGGCCAGATTGTAGTTGTGGTTCAGGTGGGCCTGCAGCTGATCGCGCATCATCGAGTGCGCATTGATCGCACTGTTACCGCCGGTAAACACGAGTTTGAACTCTTTCGCCTCCGTATCCCAGCAGATGTTGACGCTTACGTCTTTGTTCGGACCGTACGCTAGCAGCAGGTTCGTGTAGCTGTACGATTTGATCGTGACCATGCTGGCAAGGTTGTACTTTTCGTTTGCCAGTTGCTCCTGGAACTCGTGTACCAGCGTGTACAGGTAAACGATCTTGGACCAGTCGTTCAGCAGCTGATCGACCACCTTACCGACGGAATCAACCGGTAACATCTCGTACTGCAGATACACGGCACGGCGCATACCCTGCTCCTTGTGGTGCTGGCTCGGTAGTGGCGAGCCGTAAAACACAAGTTCCATCGTCCAGGGGCGCGTTTGGTTGCTTTTGTTCACCTGTGCCCGCACGGATACGGACAGGAGACGCTTGAGTAGTGCATTCCAAACCTGCTTATCGATCGGTGGTACATGAACGGTCTTTGGTTCATTCGTTGCCTTTCCATCTGGTCCAGTGGCCGATTGCTGTGGATGGGATTGTTGCTGTTGCTGCTGTTGTTGCTGCTGGTGCTGCTGTTGTTGCTGTTGTTGCTGCTGCTGAGGGTTTGTGGGTACGATTTGGGGTGGTTTCGGTTGTGGCAAGGTAAGTAGCTTCAGTACGAGAGAGGTGGCATTCGCTTCCACCTGGAGACCACCGTGTGGTATCCGACGGCTGGAGAACTCCTTGGCCAGGGCGACGAATGGAAGCTTCTCATCACACATGGCCACCACATGGGCCAGCTCGGGGATGAAGTATGCTGGGTAGATAGTTTTCTGTTGCTTCACCGGTGGACCAACCACTCCGGAGGTTAGCTCGGAAGCGAGCTGTTTACGCTTGTTGCAGCCGGCCAGCGGTTCATCGATGTACGTTCCGGGGCCGTGCGTTGCGACGAACGTATCGAACTCGATCAATGACAGGACGCGAAGATACATCTTGGGCATGCCTGCCGTAGCTTCTGCGCTGCCAGGGGCTCCTCCAGCCGATGGTCCAGCATTCGAGGGCGCATCCGGTCCTCCCGTTTGCCCTTCTTCGACGGAGGATGGCTTCACGAGGGCCACATAGAACGTGTAGGTCATTTCGTTCGGGCAACTCTTCTTTTCCTTGAGTTCAACGATCTGGAAAGATACGAAAGGGGAGAGATTAATAAATGGTGAGGCGATGATGCCTTTGCCACTCACCAGTATAACGTTCGCATGACGATACAGCTGAATGAAGACTTTGTGCGGACCCATACGCGAAATGGGATGATTCGGTGGATACAGGAGCGGTAGACGGTCCTGTGTGGACGCCGGAAGATGCTGCAGTGTCTTTTCGCACCGGCGTTGCGTGATCCAGTAACGTAGCTCCGAGATGAGATGCTGCAGCTTTGACCAATCGTTGTTGAGTGCGTGCTGCATGTCCGGCATTATCGGACAATCGAGATGCTTCGGTACATGACACCGTAGCATGCCCGTATGCGTATCGACCGTAATGTAGATGTGCTCGGCCCTTAGGCACGGATTCAGCACCGGAACCGTCAGCATTGCCGGTGTGCCATGGATGTTGTATTCGACATCCTTCAGAAACAGTTGTAGTTCCGTCTTGACATCGTTCAGACGGGCCAACGACCGTACGTACACTGTGTGCACCAGGAGTCGCTCCATCGAAAGCAGATCCGATCGTACGGCACGATCGGCAATGTCCGCCTCTTTGTTACCGATCGATGGAACGTGCAGAATGGCCAACTGTTTGGCGCAATCATTGGGATCCGTCTGAATGGTCAGTCGGTAGCCGAGCTCCGATTTGGGGTCTTTGTTCGTTAGCTCACGCCAGTAGGAAACGGTCAGCTTCGAACCGACGATGTACTCATCCACGTGAATGTGATCATCCAGCCGATCGCGAATCAAGCGCAACGTTTGCGTGTAAAGCACCTCCAGTTGCAGCGATTGGCAGAAGTAGTGCAGACAGGTGTACACCTCGGCCAACGCATCGGTACAATCGACGATCCGGCCTTGGATGAGCTGGTGGATGTAGTTGACCTGCAACGGATGCACCAGCGCCTTGCCATCACCCGTCTCCTTGTCCTCGACGAGGAAATCGATATCGAGCAGACGCCACGGTACGGTCGGTGCATCACCCATCACCGTCAGTGATACCTCGAACTCGTGGTCCACCTTGAACGTGACGCGCCCATTCTCGATCCGGAATTTGCGTAGCTGCGGCAATAAATTGCCCGTCACGAGACGATGCTGGATGACCTGATTAAGTCGCTGCAGCGTTTGACGTTTCTCTGACGGAGTAATCGGATCCGGTGGTACAATCCGTTCCCGGATAATCGACGGTAGACGGGAGTAGGTCCCGGTCGTAAGGATTTCTACCGCTGCCGGAATGTGAAAGTTGGGTAGACGAGCGTGTACCAGGGTTTCACGGGCCACGCGTGATAGCATATCGGCCGTATCGATGAACAGCATCGATTGCTTATCGAGAAAGCCCATAATTTTGGCCGATTTGTCTACTTTCGAGGCCGAGTTAGCCCACTTTACCAACGCCAGCAACCGGATGAACAGCTGTCTGGTGCTGGCCGAAAAGTTGTAGATTTCGATCTTTCGGTCCATGTCCGTTTTGCGTGGCAATCTGAAATGACAAGACAAGGGGTTAACAAACGCAACCCGGAGTTCGAGACCGGCCGGGAGACTTACAATTCCGCCAGCACCGTCAGCTCATGATAAGTGCGCTGGATGATGAAATCTATCAACTGCCGAAGCGGGATGAGGTTCTGTCGCTGGGCCATCTCCTGTCCCGTCGGAATAAAGCTGGTCACCGCTCCCCCCTGCTCCAGCGGTTGCGGCGCCATGATGATGACGATGGCCGGGAGACTTTGCCGTGGTGAGAATTGGAAGCAGAATTCAATCCAAAGGATTTAGAACTCTTTTTCGCTTCGCTTTTCGTTTCTGCCCCAGATTTTTCTGGGTTTTTTCGCGATGCAGATTTTCAAGACTCTTGCACTTTCCGGATGCACTTTTCCAACGCCAGCGACGGCGGGAGTGCTAAATTGCAAATGATGATGCTAAATTACTCTTATCGCCTTTCTTTTATCACGAAATTCTGTAAATTTGATCAGAAAAGTTAACAACTCCTCTTGACAACGTCAACCTAACCTCAAAACCAAAACAACGGTACAGGGTTGTAGCCCATTGCTGCTTGGAATGTTGATTTTTGATGAAAATTTTACCTTTTGTTACGAAAACTGATCATGTTGGTCTGCCATCATTATGATTATATATCATTATAATCAAATAAACACTTAAAACCCCATAAAACACAAAAAAATAAAGTTAGCACATTGGGTTTGTGAAGGTCAAAAAGTGGGTTGATAAAAGACAGAGCCTGACAACAGTCAGTTCTTTTGTTGTTGTCTCGCTTAGTCTTTCGTGCGAGAGCGAGGGAGGGATATTTTGTTTGGAGCTTCGTCACTGGGCTTGTAGAGGGCGCTAGTGGCAAACTCTTTTTTCTCTCTCACTCTTTGCCGCGAGAACGAGAAGGAGTTATCTTCGGCTATCTTCGGCAATTTCAACCCGACCCGAAGCCCCTTCGGGTTTTTTCAAATTTAACTGTATTTTTTTTTTAAATTTCCACGTTTTCAAAAACCGTTACTGAACGGATCGACTTGAACTTTTGAATTCCTAATTTTTATGCTATTTAGAACACTAAACTAAGCAAAGATAAGTTTTAACCATGGCCGATGGGACGCGGAAGGCGAAATACAAATCTGCACTCTTGCTATGAAAATCCGATGGAGGAAAACCCAAAAATTCCAGGAATTTCCAAACTCAACCTAAAAAATTCCATGTTACTGACGGAACACTTGACCAATTATAAACACTATAAAAAAAACTTCAAGCCAAGCTGTGCAACCGTCCTTCACCAACATATGCTAATCAATTTACAGAATCCATGTTTCGATGCATCTTAAACAGATAAAATTGTGCCAGCTACATAATGGACACCACAACCCCGAATGCTTCGAAATAGATTTGCATTCCAACCACGGATGGATGGTGACTCACGACATTGTTGATCGCTTACGGTGTCCCATACATTTGGCCTCAAACGTGGCGTGAATGTGTGTCAGGCGGCAGCGTGATTCTAGGTCTCCTCTCTAGGAGTCTCCAACCCAACAAAGAACCTGTTAGTTTGGCCAGCGGGGCTAGCAAACCAAGCGGCCAAGCGACCAAGATGCCGCGACGGTCAGTCTAAGAATAGTACCCGGATTCGCCAGTGGCCACTCCACCAGAGGCTAGGCACCGGAGCCGTATCTGAACCGTAACAATGGGACCATATCGGGCCATGTTTTTGATGTCGGGAGTTTAATTTTAACCATCCACCAAAAGCCACGTACACACGCGCGCACGCCGAGGATGCGCCCCCCTTTTTCGGCCCAAAAGTGGTGATCTGCGGAGTTGCTCGCTCGCGTGCAGACCCTAATCGGTGTCACCGCGATGCGCCCCATTGCCGCAACCCGTGCAGCGGAAAGAGGCCACGAGGACGCCAAGGAGCGCGATGCAAAAAGGCCACATTGTGCTACATGAGCCAGCGTATATTAAACGTTGAACTTGTGCTGCTGCTGCTGCTCCGTTCCATGTGCTGCACCGACGGACGGATGTGGCAACATTACCGCACTTCACTGCCGGAACGAGCACTCGGTCGCAACGGTGTGCCTGCGACACACGCCACTGACATCTCGCCTCGCCAAAAAAAGGGGGGAAAACCAACTTGTGGCACTAGCAAATGATCATCATCTGGATGCTAGAGGATGGAAATGGGGAGCGGGGGTACCCCTGAAGAACCCTTTTCTTTCTCGGGGATCCGAAGGTCCCCGCCGGGATGTTCCAGTGGCGTGCAGTGGTCTGTAGCTACCGACCGATCGACCGCGCAACGCCTGTTGGTGCGGTTTATTATTAAACCATTTTAATGAGCAATGCATTTCGGTTCTGAGATGCACTTGCCGACACACAAGCGCGACAAACGATCGCAAACGATCGTCCTCGGTCCGGAAACCGCCACCAGCCCGCGGCCCCGGGTTTGGGACACCGACTCGGTGGCAATCTGCGCGACCGACGATAGTGGATGGTTTGGTCTGGTCTGGTCTCTGGGGTGGGGATGCTGCATACGCACAATCAAGGACAACGCGTGCCTTAAAAGGGGTTCTTGAGGATGAGGGTATGTGCTCACTCTCGCTCTCTCTCTCTCTCTATCTCTCTTTCCTTCTATCTGGAGTGATGTTGCCGAACAGCTGCCCGTTACCATTTGTCCCCCAGCGATCCCAAAGGAACCATATTTAGCACGTGTGACAGTCAAAGAGTGGAAACGATATTCTTCGCCTGCAACGCGTGTGCCATCGCTCATGTTCTGCCAATTTTCCGGTTGGCGAGTGCATTCCCCGTTGGCCGCAGTTGGTCCCCTCGATTACTTCTCCTCTTGGGGGGAGATGCACGTATGAGGTTTATGTTGGTGCACTACTTGAGCTACAGTACATTCTATTTCCTTACTTTAGTTTGCTTTCGTGTAGCATCTGCATGCACTTAAAGTAGGCTTAATATTAGTTTAAGAATTTAACGTTCTCCGAAAGGAGGAAGTAGTAACACCATGCTCTTAAGATAATGTTGATGTTTATTTGGTTACGATCGGTACTACTGCAGCATCGCAGTGGGGGTAAATCAATTGCAAATCGAATGCTGTACTGTTCGTTGCACTCCATGTTGTTTCTACGAGAAACATATCGGCAGTGCAATGGCCTCTCTCTATCTCTCTCTCTATGAAAGACAACAGATCTATGGAGAGCAGTACATAGTGCACCGAACGATCTGCAGGTCGACACAGGGCCTACGACCGGCAACATAATGCTGCTAGGGACCACCGTAGAACGCTGGTAATCGCTGTGGTACTATCGCCGGGCGAAGATGCACAGGAAGTGCATCCAAAATAGTTACCAGAGCCATGCCCACCCTGTCGGTGTTGCTTTGTGATGCAATCCGGAGAGGAAACCGTTGGTCTATTTTCAAAACAGTGCAACAGTGACCCCGTAGGGGCTACTGCTGGCGCTGGTGGCTAACCGTACCGATCCTGATCGTTGACCTCATTGTTGTTTTATGAAATATTATGCTTTCGCTTGAGTGCGAGTGCTCAGTAAATATGCAAATTCATTCGGTTCAACATTTAATCTTCTGGAACCGAACAGAGCAAGGAAGAAGGTGGCCGATGGATGTGGCTGGTGCACTGGACTGGTTCCGAGCGTGAGGTCAATGTACGATCTAATATTCTATCTTGGAATGTCTGGCTACCGAAGCAGCATAACGGTTGGAGAAATCTGAAGTGCGGTCGAAGCAGCCGCCTGAATCTCTTCAAAACAGAGCAGATGATAGCAGGAAGTGGTACCTTATCTTCGTCGTAGACCGTGTCTATTCATTTTCTTTTCCCAAAAAAAAACTAACCCACAGGCGCCACAAGACAGATCGACTCGAAACCACCTAGCAGTGATCGAAAAGCATCATCATCCCTTCCATCTCTTCCGCAGTCGGTGCATCTTCGTCGAGAGCGTTGTCTTAGTTTATGTTTGTGGCGATTGCAGACCCCTCAAGGGGGGCAGAGGATAGTGCACGCGATATGCGTTCGGTATTTAAAAACAAACAAAAATCAGACTCCGGCCCCGGGGTTGGGCGAGTGCAACAAACTTTGGTTCCCTGTCGACTACGGTTGGCGCACGCGCGTCCGTTCGAGGAATCGTTTTCGGAAGAAACCACTTTGGTGGTGGATCTGGTGGTGGTTTATTCTGCTGTTATGGTTCTCATTACGGTGACGGTGCTGCCTCTGTTGCTCATCCTGCACGCATCCTGCTTGCATACGAGGCAACGGCAACAGTTCACTAACCTCACCCCTCCGGAACAACACCGGAACACGAGTTTCGACTCCTCCGAAATCACGGTGGCCGAGGAAACTGTCAGCCCGAGTCAGCAAGGAAGATGGATAAAAATTAAAATGGAAAAGAGGGATCCGGGATGAGGCAAATGAGGGAAACTGTACGCCACATGTCCCGCGGGATCGTCACACATGTCACCCCAACTCAAGCAGTCCTCGGTTTGTGTCATCGTCATTGTACGATGCTAAAGTACTGCTGCTGATGGAATTCTGAGAAGTCAGCCTTCCTGGAGGCAATCGGAATCGGTCCTTTGGAACTTTGTTGCGAAAATGCTGGAGCAGTTTTGGGCGATCGCAATGGACCGTTTGCACCGTCACGGTGCCACGTGCCAATGTGGCACGCGATGGAGTTCTGAGCAACATTTAATGACCGAAGTTAAAAATCTTATCCCGTACCGACGCAGTACTTGACGCGTGGTTCCATTCAACCATTCCGATGCACCCCTTTTTTCGGAAGGTGGAATCCATCATTTCTCGCTGGAAGTAAACAGCGACCCCAGTGAGTGACGCGCCAGATACACCACAATTTATCTTTCCCTCGTGTTGCTG
>NC_064875.1:57229541-57232041 GCF_943734745.1 Anopheles darlingi
AACAACGTACCATGGCGCGCCATGGCTTGGTGTTCTGTGTGAACGCGTTATGATTGATGACAACTGCTGTCATACCTTGCTCTTTAACCTTTTTTCCTATTCTTTTTCTCTTGCTCGTCAGCTTCTCGGGGCAGAACGGATTTACTGACAAATTGCTCCTCGTCCTCGGGACAGCCACTTTGCGTCGATCGACAAGCAATCGGTGGTGGTGGTTCATCCCACCCCCGGCGTAGCTCACGTAAAAAGGGTTGAAAGGATTCGAACCGGACCGGGGTGCAACAATGTCGACGACAATCGACAACGAGACACTCCGACAGCATCACGAAATGATGCATTTCCCATCACTCTCTCAACGCGCGTCCATCGTGGCCATCGTGGCCATCGCGCGCGCGCGGGTTGGGAAAATGCAATTTCACGCCGAAAGGAAGATAATGATTGATCTCGTTGTGCCCCCGGCGGGTTATGGTCGTTGACATGATTTTTCAATATGTCCCCGCGATGATTTTTAATGAGATTTTCCGCGACGATCGGGAAACCTGCACGGGGTTGGGCGTAGTGCCCAAGGTAGTGTGGGCGGACTGCAAATAGGAGCGTGTAAACGAGATGTAATACGAGATTTCCTGGATAGCCTGGTTCCCTGGTCGCTGGTGCCCGGTCCCCGGGGGCTAATGGACCTCGCAGTACAAGTGTTGCCTTTCAGCGGCCGCCGTTCGGCCGTCGCTACTTTATGGGACGATGTTTTGCTAGAAAACAAACGCGACAATGTAAACGAGATTGGGTGGTGGCATCGGCATCGTGGTGAACGAACGCACCGGCACGGGCGGCCGGAGGAAGATTTGCGTCAAAGTCTGCGTCTCGCCGAGAGAAAGACAAGAAGCCGCGACGAACGGACGGATCGGTCTTGTGCATCGGTGAGTGCAGCAGAGGATTGAAAATAAAGAAATGAAGCAATAGCAAACTGTTTATAGCGCTTGTTGGATGCTGGAATGGCCGATGTGCAGCCGGAGGAAGATGTGGGTTTTAATTGAGCGAAATTTATTAATGGAAGGAAGAAGGAGGAGGGCTCATTCCCGTCCATATTGCGTGTAAATTGTGGAAATGATTTGTTTGGACATGAATTCCCTCCCAGTGATTAACACCGGAAAAAGAGAAATGGCCTCAATGATGACCGGCTGACAAGGTTATTCATTTTTTCTTCTTTCTTGTTTTTTGTTTCTTGACAAAGGATATTAATGAGAACGTCACGCTGTTTGAGGAATGCTTTGCGTAGCCTACTACTCCTTACTCACCTGTCAACGGGACAATTATGTCGTTTTTGGACCCAGCACAACTCCTTCTACGTAGGTCTTGAATCTAAAATGGCGCAGTTCTGCTTGTAAACATATCTAGCACTGCATGCTGCCTACGAAGAGTGCGATCGATCTTGCCCTACCACCCAAAGTAAAGTTTTGATTACATCCTCTGACAGCCGCATGGAACGCAGGGATTTATTTAATTTCAAACAATTATTTAGACAACCGGAAGCAATGACAGAACTAATGTGCACCGCTGTCTATTTCCCGGGTCAGAAGAAAGAAGCCAGGAATATGTTACTTCGCACATCGGGAAACGGGAGAACGGCACCGAACCAACGACCACCGGGCATGTCGGGATGCAGCGCCCCTCCTAGGATACGATGCGCCCGATCACGGTGTGTTTCCCTGTGTTCTTAAGCTCTGGTGGCGGGAAATAATAAAAATGCGACGCAGTCACGGTCCTATAAACATCAAGAGGGGTTTACTCGAGCGGCCGTACTGCGCGTGGTTGTTCCTGGGTTGCTCCGTGCTGGTGCCACAAGGGAGTGCAACAGCTGTTGTATACGGGCGGCAGCTTCTGGAAGAGTGCACGCATGGATCAGTGTCATCCGGTGGCCTGGCAGCATTTGTCAGTGCCCGCGTACCGCTCGCTCGCACCGCGGTCGCTCGCCACCATCAGGCCGCGCCAGGTAATGAACTCATAAAAGGTCCGGGGTCCACGGCGGTCGGTCGGTTGCTGCGGTAGTCCCTGTCGCCAAGCGGTGCAAGTGGCCGCCCAGGCTCCCCCGTGTACCATGATCGATAGTGAAAGTTGCTGGCAGAAGGGATGGGACTTGGGCTTTCTGCGACGTGTGTCATCTGACGACGAAGACGACGAAGACGACGACGACGACGACGAGGCAGTGTTAGACGATTGCTTGGTGATAGATAAAATATGACATGTACGGTTGGTTGAGGAAAAACTAAAAATAAGTACCCGGCAGCAGCAGCAGCAGCAGCAGCAGCAGCAGGAGCAGTAGCACAGTAAGTGCACAACAGGACCATTCAGAAGACACTATGCTGGCTCAGCTGCGCAATGGCAACCGATTGAGGTGCGTGCCGTAGTCCACGTCCTCCCCCGGGGGTGGGGAAGCTGCTGCAGCATAGGCGTACAGGTTTTTGACCTTGCTACCGAACAGAACAGCGCATCTGAAGAGGGGAACTCA
>NC_064875.1:57237041-57332041 GCF_943734745.1 Anopheles darlingi
TTTACGATCGACAAGCAAAATTAATTTGAGTATATTACCCTCGAGCCAACCCCTCTCAACCCATGCGCCACTTTCTAATTGAAGTGTTTCCAATAGCCAGAGAGCGATAGAAAGAGAGAGAGAGAGAGAGAGAGAGAGAGGAGAGAGAGAGAGAGAGAGAGAGAAAGAGAGAGAGAGAGAGAGAAAGAGAGAGAGAGAGAGAGAGAGAGAGAGAGAGAGAGAGAGAGAGAGAGAGAGAGAGAGAGAGAGAGAGAGAGAGAGAGCAAGTTATGATTCCGGGGATCTTGTTTTTGAAATAAAACGATCACACACACACACACACACATTGTAGCTGGCGTGAATTTTCCCAGAGCTCGATGCGTCCCGTGCCAGACGATGGCCGCTGTCAGCAGCTGTGTAGGTGCAGCGTTGTTGACGGAAATGACCACCCGTGGCAACGCGTTGTGCAGTCGTTATTGCCGTTGCAAAATGCCCTTTTCTGTGTGTGTTTGTGTGTGTGTGCGCAATCATTTCATAAAAGAAAATCCGCTATTGCCTTGAAACCAATCGCGTAGGAGCGAAGGAAGTAGCACTGATCGGGGCGCTAGTGTGTGTGTACGTGTGTGTGTTGTGTCCTAAACTTAATTGAGCGTTTTTACGATCGTCCATAAATCAGTCATAAATTCGCCTTCGCAGAGGAGGGACCCCAAACGAGAGTAGGGACGAGAGACTGCCAGCTGTACCGTTCGTGATTTCGTGATTTTCGCATGATCACCAGACCCCAGACCACAACCAGATGCCGCCATCGTCGTCGTCGTCGTCGTCACTGTGGCTAGGCAGTCCGTGTCTAGTGGCAGGTTGTCGCATAACGCGATTTGCCAAAAAAATCCCATTCCATCGGTCCACTGCCAGGCCATTACTAGCCCTGTTCCTCTTCCCCGCCCAAAAATGCATGCTGACCTAACGAGTCAATTGACGTAGTACCTCCGGTACGCCAGCGTCCGCAAATCGCGTCGTCGTCCATGCCGCTGCGATGTGAATACGATCGCGTAAAAACGCGCCATTTTCGCGGTCAAGAGCTGCTCCTGTTTTTTATTTTTCCTCCGACAGACACACCACAGAGTGTGCAACGGAAACAGCGATAGAAAGAGAGAAAGAGAGAGAAAGTGAGACGCATTTGGGACCGCGTACACAGCACCAGGCACCAGCTGGCCTGGTCTGGCCTGGTAGTAGCGTCCTCATAGTAACAGGTGCTACCGTTCGGTTGCCAAAAAATCGTAGTTTACCCCGGGCTCCTCCGCCCCAGGGGACCACGTGCCGCTCGCGCCTCATTCCCTTGCTTTTCATCTCGCACACCACATGTCGATGGCCTCTCGGCATGCGCGCGCGCGCTCGCGCTCCTCGAGTAAACCGCGAGTAGGGGGTCCCTCCCCCTACTGGTTGCCAGCAGCAGCAGCAGCAGCAGCAGCGGGAGGCTGCGTTTGGTGGAGCCGTGGCCCGTCGTAGTCGGCCGCTCGTTGCTCGGGTAAATCATCTATCCAAGCGGTGGTCGATTATCCTGGCCACCTCTTAGCTGCTGCTCAACTGCTGCTGCTGCTGCTCCCAACCGAGCCACCCGGTGTCCCCGGGTGTCTTCAAGGCGTGATCGAGGTTCGGGAGACGCTTGTTGATCTTGCACTCGCCGTACGTCAGCCAAGGCGAGGCAGCCAGCAGCAGCAGCAGCAGCAGCAGGAGGCCCCACGCGGTTGCCTGCTACTGCGGCTACTTGATGGTGCTTCTGTTTGATTTATTTATATGAAGGACCGAAAACGAAGAAGAAGCAACAACAGCGATGGATGGACCGTGGAGCGGCGAAGCACGAAGAAGCGCGGAGCGAAAACGACAAAAAATACGCCAAACGATAGATCATCTTCACGAACGGTGCTGGCCGGGCCCGGTTGTGGCTCGGAGGCGAAGTCAGTGACACAGAGGGCCAAGGATCGTGTGACTTTTTCTTCGCTCACCATAAACCGTGTCCATCGGGGGGTGTTTAGAAGCGCAGCGCAAAAAGGCAGCGTGAGGTGACAAGAGGGACTGGTGACGACCATCAACGTTAAACCAGACGAACAGACGTGTGATTTCGTGAGGCTGATGATGGTGATGATGATGATGATCATGAGGATGATGAATTTTGTCACGTCAAAACGTGCTAGTAGCAAGTGGTTTCCGTTGTCACGATGATGGGTCCGGTCGGCAGCTCGCTGACCGCTCTCCCTGACATTTCCGCGAACTGCCGGACGTGAGGGCCTCGCGCGTGAGTGGTTGTTGTTTCGTATTTTTATCTCTCTCTCTTTAGGTTTGGGCCACGGCAGTATGCCGCCCGGCCGGGCTATTGCTTAGTCAGTGGTTTTTCGTGTTTATCAACCGCTTCTCAACAGCCGAGACGGACGAACGGACAGTCGGACGTTCCGGACCCTCCTGAAATTGTGCGCGCGCTCGCGCGATGGAAGATCCGATTCGCTCATCCTGCGGCGCCGTACTTTCCACGAAAATGCGGACGCCTGGTCATCTGGCAGCACGGTGCAGCACGATGATGAGCACTTTTTGTGGAAACGTCGTTTCGGAGAAACCGAACCAACGGACGGGCTGATGCGACCGCTGCTGCTGATGCTGCTGCTGCTGGCGGTGGTTTTGCTGCTTAGGATTGCGCAATTATCTTTCGCGCACATTTCGCACCAAGGCGCACTTCTCAAGAGTTTCGGTTGAGTCAGCGAGCCTGTTAGGGAGTGATGTGCTGGTGACCGGGTTAGGTTAGGGGTGAGTCACAGACCAACGGGATCGTCGATGATCAACTAGCGGAGTTCTAATGAGCTTGTGAGGACCGCAGCAATAATCCAATTTAATGATCAACCTTTAACGGGGTGCACTTGAGAGCACCATTTTGGCGGAAGGCCCCACAATGCGTAATGCGATCGTAAAAAAAAAGGAGCTGCAAATGAGTTCAGATGTTCTTCAAGAACGGTCCGCAACGGCATCGGTTTGCAGATGCATCTGCTATGCTGTATGCCTGTTGTTTGTCGTTTTGCGAATGCCCTTTCCCCCCTGCGCAGACCAGCACGTGAAGCCGCTGTTCAGGAGGTGCATGAGCCACCGTAACATCTGCCTATGCCTTGTGCCCCAGCGCATCGTTTACTCCTCTTGCAGTTCGCTGTCCCCCCGTTTTCGGTGGCATCCCGCGTCGACACATATATCGCCGAAGATCCTCGCAATGCTGCGCACGCGCGCTGTTCAGATGAGGGGTTTTTGCTGTTTTTTTTCTCTTCCTCTTTTATGTCTGTTTATGCTCCGCCAGTTTATGCTTTCTTCACGCGCGCGTATGCTAACTCGCGGTTGGGTGCCGCACTTGGTGTTCGCGGTGCCAGGGTCGCGACGCACAGTGCAACTATCGACGCTCCGTGCGTGTGTGTGCCATTGCGATGAGTAAGTACATAAGAACCGATGGTGCAGATGCAAACGATTTTATGTTGGAGCATATACACTACTGTTTTAGTTTGTCCTCTTTTGAAAAAAATAATTTGCGCAAAGAGAGCACACAATTCGCACTTTTCGGTGATGCAATAAGTTGCTATAATTAATATTCATATACTAAATCCGGTAGTGGTTATGGAATGGTTTTTTTTTCTAAATACCCACCCTTCATGCATTAGTGGTAATATACACTCTGTGAAAACATAAATCATTCTCATCTTCCCCATTTCGACAACCGATTCCTTCACTCGATTGATGTACGATCCGCTCGTCACGTCGCTCGCGATCTTGTACGCGAGTAACAACGATACAGCATCCTCTTTTGCTGCCTTCTCTCGCTTCCCTTTCGTTATGTTTATGGTTTGATTTTTGTTTATTCTTCGTACGCCTGATGGTTCCCTCTCTTTTACGCACACGCACTCCTCTCACCGTTCTCGCTCTCAGCTGCAACAGGATGCATTTCCATGCAGTCGAACAGATCGCTCATATGCCGCGTGCCTTCAACTGATGCAATGCGATCGTATGCGTCGCGCAACAAGCGGTTCCTTTCTCTCTCTCTCTCGCTCTCGTTTCCTTTTCCCTGCAACACACAGCATCGAGCGAGGCCGCGGTGCCGCGAAGGGTGGAAAATCATTTTCCACCACTTATGTTGCCCGCACACACATATGTCTTGCGACGAGCAGGAGAAGAGAGCGAGAGCGATCCTACTAACGATCGGGAGCGAGCGTGGCGCGTTCTACGTTTATGTACTTATGGCCCCAGCATCGCTGCCGCGGCGGCGTGGAGGTCTCCTGTCGTGGTGTACGGGGAAAATTCTGGCTGACTCTGGCCTCCCGGTGCGCATCGCACTTTAGTTTGCGTCAGGCCGGCAAGGAGTGCGCTAGCACTGGAAAATTCGGCAAACTTCCCAAATCGTGAAAATCGTAACGCCTGAAAGGAAACGCCTGGTGTTTTTCACCGTCGAACGTGACCCACTACACGAATGCCAAACAGAACAGGTTGAATGGTGGAATTCGGAAGGAAAATTGAAAATAAACAGATAAAGGTAGAAACAGAGAGAGTGAAAATTGGCGGACCGAATCGATGGAAAAACGGTGATATCCTGCAAGAAAAAAAATCACCAAAAAAACTCGTGCCGTGTTGTGCCCTTTGTGAGAGAAGCGAGCGAAGGATATAAGTGCCCCCTATATCAAACCAAGCCAGGATAGTGCCGGAAAGCCGATGATGAAAGGAAAATGAACGTTAGGAAAATTGCTTCTGCTGTGCTTCTTGGCTTCTTATTTCCTCGTGCCAACAGCCGGTGCCCTCGAGGACGTGTGTGAAGTGTGACAACAAACGAACCAAAAATATTCAAAAAGACGCGACTCACACGACCGGTGCCGGTACCACCCGGTGGCGGTTTTGTTCTACGCTCCGATCGTTCAACCGACCAACCGCTGCGTGGTTGCTGCCGTCGTGCTGCGCCAACCGCGCTCGATATCCGCACGACCATTTGGATGGTCCGAAAGGTGAGTGTTCCCCGGGGGTGATCGGGTGTCGACGGTGCGCCGACAGTGGGGACGTCGTCCTGTTTGCGGTTCAACAAATTAGTTGACATTTGACAGTCTGGTCGCTGTCGTGCGATATAGAGAGGGTAGTAGCTGTAGCAGCAGCAGCAGCAGCAGCAGAAGCAGTAGAAGCAGCAGGTAGTCCAGGTGACTTGGTAATGGGCTATTGATTTATGTCCTCCTCTGAGCGACGTAGGACATCGCAGGCGACTAGATTGGTTGCTATTTAAAAAGGCGTTAGTAAGGCGATACTCTCGGACATATGGACTTTACACTTTTTGTCTGCCGAGTATATTCCATTAGGTTGTAAAGGATCGCTATCCTTAGAGAATCCCTGAGACGTTCTTATCTGAACTCAATCGCTTTTGAAGGTCCTCACGGTGGAAAAGGAGTTACTGCGTCTAGATACCGCAGAGGTACGCACGCATGTGTTCGGTATTCGAACAGATAGATAGGATATTATTGGAAGTCCATTTCCAACCCAACCACCACCACCATCACCGTGCTCTGGTCGATCATATTCCAATCGGAAGCGTTGTGTACTAAAAATAGGTATCACGCTGCGCTGCGTGACCTCTGTCCCACCACTCGGTCCAGCCTACCGTGCACGCACTGGGCGGGTGCGAGCACTTAATCCAAGGTAACGGTAGGGCCGGTGGTATTGGCCGAACTACTACACTCGTGCGTCGTCCATTGGCAATAAATCCCACACCCAGCATCCAGGTTCCAGATTGGAATGCACTCAAGGGCCGCACTTTCGAAGTGGACCAACGAACTGCCCCCTGCAGACGTCACAGGTCTGATGGTGGAGCGTTTCGTGAAGTAAAATGTGTCGAGCGGTCTAATTGCACCAGAGACGGGGTAGTGCAGAACCGGTGGACCCGTGGGCAAGGATTAACCGTCCAAGTTCGAGACAGAACGTCTAGTATGTGATTTGAATTGGAGACGCTTTAGTCGCGAGAACTATATGCTCGAACATATAAATGAATTAGGAAGGATGCTCACAAGGTCCAAATACTGCTATCAGTAAAACCTTTGACATCGTCACGGTGGCCCACGGTTATGATTTGCTCTGCTGACGGCTTTTCGGCTTTAATTTCAAGAACATTTCCTCCTCGAGACCTTGTACTACCTCAACGACTGGCGGGACTGATGGACTGCGTAGTACAAGGAAAAATTTCTTTTACGACAGTGATCGACACAAGACCATTAAAGATTTAAATTATTTATGGTAGCGGAGGAGGCAGGGCCGGCCGGTAGACAGGAAGCAAGGAGCCATCGAAGGAGCGTACATACGGCGGACCTCACTCGCTAAAGGTATTGGCGTCAATGGGTTTCGCAAAGGCCGGGCGGCCGGATTGGTCCCCCCCCACCTTTTTTTTCCTCCCCCTGCAGCATCTTCCCGGTGCTTTTTTGCTTCATAAATATAAATATCTATTTATTGGTCAGCGGCGCAAAGCGGCACGGTACGGTAACGCGTCATCGGTAACAGCTGCTCTTGGCGGTGCCAAAAGGGTTTCAATGGCGGCAAACAAAGACTCTGGGCACACCGTGCGCCTTAAGCACAGATTTCTTTTCGGTAAAATCACGTTAGATCACGTTCCGTGAGACAATTAAAGTGGATCGCTATAACTCACTTGAAGTGGCATGATAGCGTAACGATCGAATCAGCCCCCCCTTGGGATCGCCCATGAAACAGCTGATCGATGGGTTGATCCTCCCAATGTCATCCATCATAAGCACGAGGGGGCGGGGGTGCCAAAAGACGGCCACGTTTCCTCCAAATCCACTCTTACCGGAACCGGCTGCTACTGCCGTTGTTGGCAACTCACACACACACACACGCTCGCGCGCGCGTCCATCTTCTCTTCCACCCCGTTAAAAGTATAAACAGTTTGAAAAACGCTTCGAAAACGATCGAATCTCTGGGATGTGTCCGTACCCTGTCTGTATGTGTGTGTGTGTGTGTGTTGGAGAGTGTGCCGGTCCACTACTCCCAGCCAGGCCAACGGTCAAACAAGGAAGTTTCGGCGCGAGCAAACCGCGTCAAGGCGAGCACCGGCGTGGCCAGCTAGAAAATAGAAGCGCTTCAACAAGTGGATGATCTAATGCCACTCGATCGCTGGTGGTCAGCGTCGACACAGCCGCCGCCGCCACCGACGCCGCCGCCGCCAACTGACCGGACGAAAAAGGTGAAACAACCTGCTGCTGCTGCTGCTACTGCTGCGAAATCGCGGGGTTTTCCGTTCGCACGTTAATGTTTATTTCGCCACGTTTTTCGGTCGCCGCCCCGCGTAGCCAACTGCACCACGACCTACACCTCCGATCGGTGGCGATCCTGGGACTCGCAAGCTGTCAGTGTCTATCAATCGAAGAAGAGTAGCGACCGGGCAGCGTAGCGAACGTTGTTGGTGAGTGAGTGAGTGAGTGGAGCGTACGCGTACGCCGGCTGCAAATGCGTCATTCCGCGTTCCGGCGAGTCGTCCCCGTATTTTCGTACACCCGCACCGCGCAGCCGATCCGGCTCTGGCGAGGTCTGGCTTCGCTCGTGGTTTCTTCCCCACCGAATGGGCGGGCGGGGTGTCGCTGGAATGGAGTTTTTGGATAAACGCGCTTTTGAGGTCGCTGACGGGGGAAAAAAAAATCGCGCGGGAAAATTGGTCACGATGCGATGGGACGCGACGCGACGAAATGTTTACAGTGCGCGTCGTTGGCCACCGGCCAACCGGAGTAATGGCCAGCCACCTTGACTTCAGAGCGCACCCGATGTCCGGCATTGCCTTCGACCGTAACCGATGCACTCGGTTTGCGGTGTGATGGTGGTGGTGCGTTATGGACTGGAAAAAGAAGAGACAGGACGCAGGGCGCAGGGTTGGAGGACGTGTGTGGCCACTAATTAAGCTATAAACGACGATGATGAAGCTGATGATGATGTTGCGGGCAGGGTAGATGTGTTCACCTGTGACCGTACAGTAACCAGGATCAGCAGGTCTGCCTTTTGCGGAACGCACGACGACGACGACGACGACGAAGGAGGACCAAGCTCCCTGCAACCAGTGTATCCAAGATCGATACGCAAACACTACCCTCCTCTCTCTCTAGTCAAATGTTGATTTATTCGAAATGCTGCTTGCACGCGGACCGCACTGCTGTAAAAGGGGGGCTACTGTATGGTAAGCCTCGCGCCTTTCTGCGGTGCTGGAATGGGGGGACTTTTTGAAATATGAGGCCGATCATCAATAATTTTATTTTAAGTCTCGTTTGGTGTAAACCTGCCGCGGCGTGTTGCCGGCGGAAGTGTTTAACATTCAGCAGACGAGCATCCATCAAGGGTTGCCGAGTACGTTCACCTTACGGGATCACATTGCGTAGGGTAGTCTAGGGAAACCGATCTCAGTAACCGAAGAAGCTCACACACAAGGGAAGGGACCGATTCTTTCCCTCGAGTTCTCGAGCAAACAGTTGTAGTACTTTGGACTTTTGCAATCGCGACTCATCTTCGGATTAGTTCGTACCGGAGTGTCGTACACTAGTACCTGGTATCGTATTTCCCGGAAATACGAAACCGGTTTACGATGAGCATTACGATGAGCATAAATAAACAAATCGCGTTGTTCGCGGGGAAGGTGCGTTACGAGACGGTTAATTGCGGAAGAACTTCAAGAACCCCTTTTTGTACTTTGAGGGATTTCTCCACGTCCCGAATCGCATTCCACAGATTTTGTTTTATTTTTATATTATATTTCTATTTCTAAATGCAATAGTAAACAAAAAATTTAATGATTTCGCTTCCGACTCTCTCTCTCTTCTTCTTCTCCATTCCGATAAGATTGCATACGTTGGATCACGATGGTACAGGAACTTTCTTCCAATGTGCCGGAGGAGCTGTACAATCTGACGCAGCTGGCCGAGGTTTCGCTGGCTGCAGGTAAGCTCAGTACTGCTGCAGCGGCCAATCGCACCCAGCAGCAGCAGCAGCAACAGCATCAGCAACAGATACCGTACGCCGCTGACTACCTGATGCACCATCACCAGCACCATCCGGTGATGTACAGCATCGTCCGGTACGGTGCTGACTCAGCCGGTGACAAGATGCTGATGACACCGATAGCTGACCATTACACACCAACCTACCACGTGTTGAACCAATCCCAGAACGGTGCGATACCGATAGTGCAACTGATGCACCAGGACCAACCGACTACCATCGAGGGTCAGGGTCACGGTGAACGATATCGGAATGATCATTCCCCCAGCGTCAGCGAACACTCACCCTCCGCGCAGGCCGTCGCAACGAAGAAAAAGTGGACGAAAAAGTGGGAGATAATCCATGGTTCGCAGGCAGCGATCTCCGCACCCGAATCCTGCCACGCTACCGATAGTGACGCTGTTGGTGGCGAATTGTCCCCCAAGAAACGTCCTGCGGTGCCGTTATCACCGATTGGTACGGATGGCGATTACGATAGCGGCCGTTCCGGGCTCATCTACTATGCACCGACGATAGGACGATCCGAGACGGGCGATGAGATGACCGATACCGGTTCACCAGCGTGCGATAAGGACCGGAACACGCTCACTATATTAGAATGTCCTGCGAGCCGGACCGCCGTCAGTTGCTTCGGCAACGGACCGCAAACGGACGCGGACGATCTGAGTCTGGCCCGTGGTAGCACCTCCGAGGAGTCACAGGATTCCGGCATGGTCGAGTGTAACTATTCGCACAAGGTGTTCGATCGTAAGAAGGCTCGCAAATTGCGGACCGTGTCCTGTACGAGTACGGGTAGCAGTAATAGTTGCGGAACGCCCGTGGGCTCGATCGGCGATGGCGGCGGGCCGGATTCTGGTGGTGAAGTGATGGAACGGATGAATGATTCCGATTCGGGAACGCCACGGTTGGGCAAGCAGCAGAAGACTGGAGTGGAAAGTGTTGATCGTAGCGCCGGGCGGAACAGTGGTGATGAAGGTTCGAGTGGTACCGCCGAGGACGTTCACATCTGCCCGGAGTGCAACAAGCAGTACTCCACGTCATCCAATTTGGCGAGACATCGACAAACGCATCGGTAGGTGGACTAGACAGTTGCTAAAGACAATCACAGTGTGTGTGTGTTACAGTGACTCATGGCGTCATTCTAACCTCCTCCCGCCAACAGATCATTGGAAGACAAGAAGGCCCGCCGATGTCCTTTCTGCTCGAAGGTGTACGTCTCGATGCCGGCTTACTCCATGCACGTGCGAACACACAACCAAGGCTGCCAGTGTCCAACCTGCGGCAAATGCTTCTCCAGACCCTGGCTGTTGCAAGGACATATTCGCACACACACAGGTAAGATTGACACACATGCCCTTGAACGTAGCCGGTTTTTTTTAATAACGTTCATGTCCTTTTCGACAATAGGCGAGAAACCCTTCCAATGCAACGTTTGCCAGAAGGCGTTTGCGGACAAATCGAACCTCCGGGCACACGTGCAGACACACTCGAACATGAAACCACACTCCTGTGGCCGGTGTGGTAAATCGTTTGCCCTGAAATCGTACCTCTACAAACACGAGGATTCGTCCTGCCTGAAGAGTGACAAACCGGCGAAAGCTCCCAAGGTACCCTCGAACCGTCCCCGGCGAAAGTCTTCCAAGGAACGCTGTTCGGTGGCTGTTGAGTCGACGAGTGAACCCATTCCATCGCCTGCCGCGATCACGAGCTCTGCAAGCTACTCTCCGGCGCAGCAACCAGTGACCCCGTCAGTACCAATGGATGTTCAAACATCGCCACAGGCTTCGAGTATCGCTTTCAAGGATGTTGTGCGTGCTAAAATACGCGAGGTGTTTGGAGACAATTGCAAGAAAGCGGCACGCCTCTTGACAGCAGCGTCAGCGGCAGGACACTCGGTTAGTGGGGCGCCCACAACATCTCCCGGTGTTCCGGATAACCGTATCAGCGTCATAAGAATGGCGAGCTCTAGCGGAGAGCTGTACAAACCGTCTGGTGACAGCTCACAGCAGCCGAGTTCGCCGGTCACGGATCAAGTGGAAGTTCGCAGTACGAGTGCCTCGAACAGTGAGGCTGCCGTGGACGGGTATCGACCAACGTATGCCATTATGGCATAGTTAAGCTGCCCCCTCCCCTGTGCAATGGACATGCGTGATGATCTCCCGATGAATGAAGTATTGGTGCCAATTTTGTTTTAATCTTTTTCTTTTGCTAAACAACCTACCTAAAGGAGTTGTCCTGTACAGTTTCACAGCTTCTGATAGTGCTAGGTTGTAGCATGTAGGGATAATGTTTCAATCAGTTCGATTAGCGTAAGACACTGTACATTCACTGCGCGAGACAGCTAAGCGTACCAAAGATTTAATTTCGAGTTACGGAATCTGCGAACAAATGTAGCGTATCGTTGCATATGCAGTTGCATATTTGACGTTTATATGCGGGCAGCCCAAAAACCCCACTTTGCGCTGTTACACACCTTAAGGCTGTCGATTAGGTTTAGTACGAGTGAGCTGCACACCGCTGCTTGCGTTATTTTATTTTTTTTTATAAATTTGCTAAGTTAGAATTAGCGTTGCCTAAGACATTGCCCGTAGATGTTTGATAGTTTCACTGCAACAAAGGACGAGAATGTTCTAGTCTGATTATTGTTACAACTTTTGTGCTATCGATCAGTCTGCTCTGCACGGGTGCTCGCGGTTTCCAATTTTCGTCGCAAACCGTTTCACACGCTGCAGCAGCAGATGTTCATAGCAGCTTGAGCTTTTATGATTCAAGCTAGGTTACAACACAACTTCTTAAGCGTAAACACATAAGATAAGAATAAGAATGAGTAATGCGAAGAGTGATGGAGCTGATCAAATGGTGCAAACAGTTAACGATTAGACAAAATGACAAATGTGCCCCCCACCCCGGAAGGGTGCCCGCTGTCTACCTGGCTGGGTAAGATGCAATATTTTAGCTTCTAAGGATTTTGGTGATAACATGAGTTAGTTTTCGTAAGGATGATGATCTTTTTCTAAAATAAAATAAAAAATTCCACGGTAAACGAAATGATTGTTTGCTTTTTGCTGTAAAGCTGATCACGTGGGACGATCGAGTGAAAGATCACTTGAGTGCGTCTATATTTCGACAAACAGTTTACAACGAGCATGAAAATCGACGGCGAAAAAAGGGCGGGAAGGATTTTTAGTGAAACTGATTTGAAAACTTTTACCATATTTATTGATCTTTGCTGAATTCAATAAATGCCAGGAACAAATCAAATTAAATTTAACATAACATCAACATGTAAAATAATTTTTTATATGCGTCTTTCAATAAGTGAAAAATTGTTTTATTATCTGTTGATGAATAGATATCTGATTATCTATTGATTTCTTCCATTCTTTGTGTACAATTAGCATTGTTGTTATATGAACTAACTATATCCAGAAGAAGCGTTGCTTGCAACGCTTTCATAACGGTGATGAATGATCACATTTTGCTTGTTACTTCGGTCGACCCAAATGTTTTCATGATCTTCTCTTGACCTTCTCGATCTAGCGCGATTCCTTTTACCACAAACCGTAGCATCAGAGCCAAACCAAAGAAATCGCTTGTGTACCACAAACAAGACCATTATGCAAACATTACAAAAAACTCTCTTCGTCTAGCCATTTGATAGTCAACGACCTTTTCCGATCCTGGTGCCGGTGCCAGAGCAATGATATTGTGCGCGCGATAACCGAAAACTTAATTGCCCATTACGGTTTGCGTCGGCACACTTAGCGAACTCCTCTGTTTTGCAGCAAGAAATGGAAAGATCCATAGCCGAGCGTACGAATCCTTCAAGTTTTACGAGTTGTCATAAAAATGGTCACTGGCTCAGGCTCCTCCATAGATGAGCCCGCCAGTGTCATGGCCATGGTCAACGATGATGATGATGATGACGATGATGATGCTGATGATGGTGATAGAAAACCGCGAGCACTAGAACCGGTTCTAAGCGCGCGCTATACAGCTGGTACTAGTGTCGACCTCCACCTTGCGCGGTCTGCGTACAGAGAGCGCGCCAATGCTTATCTGCTGCTGCTGGTGTGGTTGTGTGTGCGATAGTCGCAATTTTAAGCAATGCCATGGTACCCCTACTTCTCGTGCTCATCGACGCGAAGACGCGGTTTGCCTCGGTAGCCATGGATACCAACCATTGCAGGCACTGCAGGCTGATGAAGGTGTTAGTGGTAGCACTGCATTAGAAAGTGAAAGCCACACGGAACCCCGTTACTCGGATTACGTGTATGCAGTGGTGCGGATGCACTTGCCATACTTTGCAGTTTTCAATCGACGGTGCATCGAAGAGGAAGATCCCGCAGAAAATAAAAATCTCTTCGCTCTCCGATGGCTTCCAGTGTAACCTCAGTGCCCCAGTGTCCACTATCCGTGGAAAAGTGTCCTTCGCGGTACGAGGAAAACGACATCGACGCCCTAGCTGCACTGTCGGAGCAGCACCGTACGATTGCCGCGCAGGAACTGGGTGAAACAGATGAGAAGCGAGGGGTGGCGGTAAGTGCAATGCGCCAGTGGATCGCCTCCCACCCGCACATACGCAAGTGTCGCACGGATGCACGGTTTTTGCTACGATTTCTCCGTGCCCGTGCTTACGATCTGGATGCAGCGCGCAACACACTCGAGCGCTATCTGACGATGCGCCAGACGTTTCGATTGTGGTACGAGAATCTCGATCCCACCGATCGCTACATGCGTGAGCTGGTGGAGGAGGTGCAAGGTTGTTTACCGCTCGGGGTGGACCGGGCCGGTCGTATGGTGGCGCTGGTGCGTGTGCGGAGCTTCGATGTAACGCGTTACAACTGCTATCACCTCGGGCGCTTCCAGCATATGCTGTTCGAAGCGTTCTTCGATGACGTGACGGTACAGGTCGGTGGTGGGGTGGCGATCGTTGACTGTGAGGCGGCCACGATGGGCCACATGATGTGCTTTAAGCTGACGGACGTGAGGAACTTCATCGAGTGCATCCAGCACGCACTGCCGGTGCGTGTGAAGGAGGTACACATCGTCCGGTTGCCGATGATCGGTCAGGCCCTCGGTAATCTCGTGCTGAGCTTCACCGGTGACGAGCTCCGGCGGCGCATATTCGTGAGTTAGCTAGCGTTGCGTGACACACGTCACACGATAGCATTGGACTATATCATTTTCTTTCCCTTTTTCGGGTCCACCAGTTCCACAGCACCATGGACGAGGTGGTCAAGTTTGTGGATCGTGAACTGCTGCCGGTCGAGTATGGTGGGAAGACGAAACCGGAGGAGGTTACGGCTGCGTTGAAGCAGCGTCTGGCAACCCAACGGGATGCGCTGCTGCTGCTGGATCAGATGGAGATCGACTGTGCACCGTACGCACACTTCTGGAACCAAACCGAAGCCGACGGTGACGTGGAGTTCGGCATGGAGATTGATTAACGGAATGTGATGTGCATGAAACAAGGGGTGGGGAGGGGTTTTCTACTTTCGGGTGGAGGATCTAATCATTAAATTGTATAATGAGGCTCGAGGGTTTTTCTTTTTCATGTGGAAGCTGACATGCAATTGACCCGTTGCCGGGCGTACCACTTACTAGGCACCCTTTC
This sequence comes from Anopheles darlingi, assembly GCF_943734745.1. NCBI lineage: Eukaryota > Metazoa > Arthropoda > Insecta > Diptera > Culicidae > Anopheles > Anopheles darlingi. The sequence goes on from NC_064875.1 coordinate 57,251,680, forward strand.
CGGTGTTGGATAGATTTCAATCAAGCTTGGATGATAGTCAATTAGTGTCTATAAGTACCCTAGGCGCTGCCAGGTAAGCAGTAGTAGGTTGTTGAGATAAGACTCTCCTTGCAATCGACTCTCAATGCTATCCGTTGACCCCAGCAAGCGAAGGCATCATTCCGTCAAAGCATGTATCAAACTAAGATAGATTTGAATAAAAAGCACATTCAAAGTGATATACACTCTAGAGACGCTCATATTGTTACTCAGCTTAGACAGCGGGCCTCCTAACGCCCGCCCGTGTATCCATAAGCACCGTATTGTTCCAACAGCTGTACAAACAAGCTGGTGTTGTAGATGTTTCAACCTACCACCCCATCCCCCGCCCCTGTGGGAAGCTGCAACAGATAATAAAATAAAACATTGGATCTCCTGCTCCTCCTGGCAGTACGCACTATTGAGCGTTCTACTTTTCTTCTACTGATCTCATTTGCATTACACTAGTACACCGACTCAGCTACATGCGCACGCATGCGATCACCGTAGTGCCGCATGGGTGTAATCTAATGATCGATTAAACCAGCCACAGATACGTAGCTACAAGGTTCTGCTACGCACAAGGGCACCACTACGCTGTTAGTATGCTCCACCGTCTAGGCCCGGCATTGACGGTCTACGTTGACGTTTCGTGGCCGAGTGCTCGAAGGTAGACAGGCCTGCCACCCAGCCAGCCGGCAATTAGAACTCTGAGAGAACAACATCCAGTGACCAGTAACCATACGTCGGGGTCTGGGCGAAGCCGTAGCGAAGGTTTTCTGTTTCACTCTTTCATGCGTTCCTTCGAGAGGATCGAGCACATGGGATCGCCGAGCATAGGCTAGCGCTTGTGATGGCAGTTTCTTCTAAACCGTGGCTGCGATCGGATCGTCGAGATCATCGTGTTTAGCAAGCATGTCCACCACGGAGGTTCACTATTCGGTGGAGAAGCGCCCGGAAAGTTACGACAAGTACGAGTTCACGTTACCGGAGCTGTACCGGAAGCTGGCGAAGGAGGAGCTTCGCGAGGACGATGAGATTCGGGAGCAATCGTTGGAGCAGATGAGGGAATGGATCGCCAAACATCCGTACATCCGCAAGTGCCGCACGGATTCGTCGTTTCTGTTGCGGTTCCTGCGCTTCCGGAAGTACTCGGTACCGATGGCGTGCGAAGCCCTGGAACGCTATCTGGCGATGAGGGAAACGTTTCCCCAGTGGTTCAAGAATCTGGACTGTAACGAGTCGGTAATGAGCGAGCTGCTTTCGGATGCAGTCTTTATGAAGCTGGGACAGGATGGCGAGGGCCGCACCGTGCTTCTGTGTATCGTGAAGAACCTGAACGTGGAGAAGTTTGGTCCACTGGCACAGGGCCGAATGGTGGCGCTCTTGATCGAGTCACTGCTCGAGTGGGAAGAGGTGCAGATCGGTGGATTCCGGGTGATGCTCGACTTCAGTGAGTCCGTCATGAAGCATTACGGTGTTTGGGGCGTATCGGATATGAAGATCTTCATGGATGCGATCAACCGCTCGTACCCGATACGCTTCCGAGAGATTCATGGCGCAAAGCTACCCAAGTTTGCCGTCACCGTGATCAATCTGCTTCTCACGTTCGCCAGTACGAAGTTGAAGGAGAGAATCATCGTAAGTATTGTGAATTGGACGCCCATCTGATCCCTGGGATAAACGTTTACGTATCCCACGCAGTGTCACAACACGGTCCTGGAGATGAAGAGCAAATTCGACGCCTCGCTGTTACCGCAGGAGCTCGGTGGTGAGCTGGACGGCGCCGATGCGACACGCAAGTTTCTCAAGCATCTCGAGACCAGACGGAGCGCTATACTGGGGCTCGATGATATGGACATCGATACAGCCCACTTTTCGTCACTCTGGAGCCAATCGAATGTCGTCGAGAACGAGGTTGAGGGTGGTGTTGCAGGCAGCTTCCGCAAACTGAATGTTGATTAACTGTTTGTTTTTACTTTACTCCTTAATCCTAAGGCTTATACATTGAAGGCGATGATATACATTCATTCTGCATTCTTTTAACCGTCTTCGTGTGTGTGTGTGTGTATATTTTATGGAATTTTATTAAGATTTAGAAAGAAAAATATTTCCTTTTCGACATTTAGGCACATTTTGGTCGTACAAATGATGATGTCATGCATGTGGTTCAAGCCCGATTTAGAGGCCTGTGATGCGTGTGCCGCAAACATTAACCGTTAATCTTTAATGACTTTCAACGCAAGAGACATAAAAAGACCTTCAACTTTAACCAGTTGATTATTCCAGTTCATTCCATTAAACTTGAGGCATCGTGTAACTAGTATACCGCCTGTTAAATTCGCATAGCCCTGGTACATATGGTATGTGTACTGCGGCCGTCTAACATAGAGCATTATTTGCCTACGCCAAAAACACGTTTCCATTTTATAGCCACCGAAACCCCCCTCTCTACATCACGCTAACCGGGTTGAGATTTTCACGATAGATTGTACAACACAGCGCTTAACATCCCATCCACGCATTAGCAACGATCATTCAGTTGCTAGCTTTCGCTTTGATCAGGTACCACATCATGTCCAATACTAGCAATCGTTTCTCGGTGGAGAAGCGCCCGGAAAGTTACGACAAGTACGAGTTCACGTTACCGGAGCTGTACCGGAAGCTGGCGAAGGAGGAGCTTCGCGAGGACGATGAGATTCGGGAGCAGTCGTTGGAGCAGATGAGGGAATGGATCGCCAAACATCGGTACATCCGCAAGTGCCGCACGGATTCGTCGTTTCTGTTGCGGTTCCTGCGCTTCCGGAAGTACTCGGTACCGATGGCGTGCGAAGCTCTGGAACGCTATCTGGCGATGAGGGAAACGTTTCCCCAGTGGTTCAAGAATCTGGACTGTAACGAGCCAGCGCTGCGGCAGATGCTGGAGGATGGTGTGTTCGTGCGTCTCGGTACCGACGAAACCGGGCGAATGGTGATCCACTTTCGGTTCGCGCAGTTTAATGTCGAAAAGTTTAACGCCGTGCAGGAGGGACGGTTTACCGCGCTCTTGATCGAGTCGTTGCTGGAATGGGAGGAGATGCAAATTGGTGGCGTGCGTGTAGTGGTCGATTTTAGGGGATCTGTTATGAAGCACTTCGGCATTTGGGGTGTGTCGGATATGAAGATCTTCATGGACGCGGTCAATCGTTCGTACCCGTTACGGTTGCGCCAGGTGCACGGTGTTAAGTTTCCGAAGTTTGCCGTCCCCATCGTGAACCTGTTGCTGTCGTTCGCGAGCTCGAAGCTGCGGGATCGCATAATGGTAGGTTGATCGATAGCAATCCGTTTTTCCGGCGTGCTTGTGTGTGTGTTTGTGTGTTCGATTGGTAATTTCGGTTTGTTGGTTTTTTGCAGTGTCATGAAAGTGTCGAGAGTATGGCCGAAAACTTTGATGCATCGTTGCTTTTGAAGGAGTGTGGCGGGCATGCCGATCCCAAGTCGCTGGAAGCCGATTTTCTAAAACATGCCGAGGAACGGCGCGACGTGATACTGGCACTTGACGAAATGGAAATAGACGCGCGGCGTTACTCATCGTTGTGGGCATCTAGAAGCACCGAGGAGCACGAGGTGGAAGCTGGAGTAGCGGGAAGCTTCCGAAAGTTGGCTGTCGATTGATGGATCCCACAGTTGTGAAGATTCACACAAACTAACGTGTTGTGATTCGTTATTAAAAGACAATGTGATTCCTTTTCGGTTCATATGTATCTATCAATTCGATGCTTAAACGATCGAAATGTGCCCCTTGCGTGCATTTAGGCATTTGAACCTCATGTTCCACATTAACCCATTATCTCTACATCCTGGGGTGGTGCGCCCGACCGTGTCAGGCGGTTGCTCGCTGCCCCAGCAAATCCAGCACGTTTTAAACAATGAGATATCCAGTTCTATCCAGATAATTGCCCAGTACATCCGCGCTCCTAAGGCGAAAGATAATGAAATCGATTCTATCCCTACTTCCAGCCTACTGTGCCCAGTGTAAGGGATTTGCGTGCTGTCTCCAGGGTAGGCTTTAACCTAATTCTCTTTTATGGTCTTTTGTGGTTTTATTGGAAATGAAATTAAAAATGAAACATAAAGTCAATCGGCTATGCAACTGAGCTCTTAGCGACAGTTGATATGCCGTACCTCTATCGCTCATCGTTCTTTCTTTGGTTGGCATTGATTTTTTGGGTGACCTCCGTGTCGTTATCGGTCAACCGCTGCATTCGCCATTCGACGCCGTACTGGATTCGTGTAACGTACCAACGTAACATGGTAGCTGCACCTTAAGCTATGCTTTTTATACACGTTCGCGTTACCTTCAATGTGAATTTACGAATTTGTTTAAACAATCCTTTATAAACATTCAAGGGAAAATAGATATGCCGATGCTCGAAAGTTAAATATTAATCCTGATTTATTTCTACAGAGATGGAAATTCTATAGTAAAAATATGAAATATATCATAAGCGATAAATTTGGTTTCCGAATCCTTTTATTCTTTTATTCATTTCATATAACCCAACACCCAAAGAACTACATACGTCTGTTTAATGTAAAGGTACTTGTGTCGGTACATTGGCGAGCAGTTCATCCCAGATCGGTGTGTAGTGATCCATATCGATCTCCATATCATCCATGCCCATCAAAACATCGTGCTGCTGTTCGATGCGGGCCCACATCTTCCGGTTCAGCGCATCCAAGTCGATCTCCCCTCCGTATCCCTTTGGGGTTAACATGGGATCGAAGTGCTTCTGCATTTCCGCCACAGTAGCATAGCACTGAAAGGAACATCCACGAAGAAGATAATTGCAGTTTAACATTTCAACTATGCTGTCGATTGCGTCGACTATACTCACATTAATTCGCTCGCGAATCTTGGGATCCGCAAAGGAAAGAATCTGTTCGATAATCGGTACCGCCTTCTTGGGGAGCTTGGCTGCATGCGTATCATTGTAGCGCACCGGATAGGAAAGAGTATACGCGTTCATGATGATTTGCAGCTCCGAGGAACTCCATTTTTCGAATATCTTCATATCCATATCGGTGTAGTCAACCATCACTTGCAGTCCACCGATCTGAACCTCTTCCCACTCGAGCATCGACTCAATCAGTAGTGCGATGAATTTGCCACCTTGTGGTGGAACGAGCTTTTCCGCTTCGAAGAGTCCTATCCGGAAGAAAACCACCGTGCGGCCGAGACTGTCCTGTCCCAGTATCGAAACACCACCGTCCATGTACAGTTCCTTCATTACCGCGACGCTGCTGTCCAGGCCTTTGAACCAACCTGGGTACATCTCGCGCATCATCAGGTAGCGTTCGAGCGCTTCACACGCCATCGGAACCGAGAACTTCTTGGCGCGCAGGAATCGGAGCAGAAACTTGGCATCCATACGACACTTACGGATATACGAATTGTTCGCGATCCATTGGCGCATCTCAGTCAGAGATCGCTCACGAACTGCATCGTCTTCACGCAGCTCCTCCTTGGCCAGCTCACGGTACAGCTCGGGAAGCGTGAACGTGTACTCGTCGTACTCCTGCACATCCTTGTCGACGGAGAAGGCTGCAACTTTAGACATGATACTAGCGTAAGATCTGGAACTCCGACACAGCGAATGCACTACGGTGGCAGTCTAAGGTAGAACTGGAGGCACGATTGCAACTGCAGCTGCTATTGTAGCATCGGGCGGCTCAAGATAATCAGTAGCTGGTAGGGATCGACTCGTAAATCCGTGATTTGGCGCGGACTATCAAATTTGCCCGCAACGGACTGCACCAAAGGTCAATAAACTAGGTTATCGCTTCGGGGCACGCTTTGTAATCAGTCTGCATGTTCTGTCTCATGAAAGTGCATTTGGTCGGCTGCAAAAAGAGAATGCAGTAGGTTCGGTTATTGAAATTCAACGTCTGGCGGAGCTCCTGAATGATAAGAGGTGGTTTAATCCTCCTGAACCTTCTCGTGCACCTTTTGACGAATTGCAGCGCGATCGCAAACAAAGGGCAGATGACGCAGAATCAAGAAAAGAAAAATTCGTATTTAGAGAGACCTCGACGCTTGGGACCGTCAGTCAACGGTGCGCCCTTTACCGAAGTGGTCGATCGTACAATCCATTACAACAGTAAAGCAGTAACGCAGCTAACGAGGGAAACATGTCGAAACTGGCCGCCTATCCTGTTGACAAAGAAAACGTCATGGAGGACAAGTACACCTTCACGCTTCCTGAGCTGTACCGAGAGATTGCTAAGGAGGAACTTCGCGAGACGGATCCGGTACGGGAGGTAGCGATAACGCAGATGCGCGAATGGATAGTCCGCAACAAGCACATCCACAAGTGTCGTACGGATGCTTCGTTTCTGCTGAGATTCCTGCGTGCCAACAAGTTCTCGGTACCGATGGCATGCGAAGGACTCGAGCGGTATCTGGCTGTTCGTGAAATGTATCCGGGTTGGTTCAAGCACCTAGACATCATGGAGCCTGCTACGCAAATCCTGCTCAAGGATGGTCCTGCTTCAGTTCTCGGTCAGGATAGTGTCGGCCGAACCGTGGTTCTATTTCAGCTTAAGTTATTCAACGCTGATCAAGTGACGCCAGTGCACATATGTCGATATTTAACGCAGATGGTAGAAACGATGCTCGAATCGGAAGAGGTCCAGATTGGTGGCGTAATACTGCTGATCGATTACAGCGGAGTAGCTATGAAGGTATTCCAGGACTGGGGAGCAACCGAACTGAAGATTGTGATGGAAGGCTGGACCCGCTGCTTTCCAGTGATATATCGCGAAATACATGCAGCAAAGCTACCCAAGATGGCAATTCCATTCATAGAGCAGCTACTCTCATTCGGATCGCCCAAGTTTCGGGAGATCATACACGTAAGTATCATTTAGAGTTGCTCATTTACATTTATAATATATGTACAATTCTGTTTTTTCTAGTGTTACGCCACGGTTGCGGAAATGCAGAAACATATGGAACCATCGATCACACCGAAGCAATATGGAGGCAACATGGAGCATGATTTGAGCGTCGTTAACAAGAGGTTTTGGGATCGGATGGTGGAGCTTCAAGATGTCGTCACCGGTTTGGACAAGATTGAAATCGATATGGATTATTACACCGAGGTTTGGGACAAGCTGAACCCGGATCTGATGGAGGCTAGGTCGTTTAAGAATTTGACCTTCGATTAGTCCTTCGATGTGCTGTTTAAGCAGGCAAATGTACTGGAATTATATTGTAGAAAAGGCAAACGATAGATTCCCAATAAATAAATCCTCATAAATCATAAAATCTGTGGCATTGACAATCAAAAGGATCAGACATAAATTATGAAACAGATTTCAAGAGTCAAACCATTTTTTGTGTGTGATACAGAGTGCATGTAAGAGCTGACGTAAGAGTTGACCAAATATCTTGCTCTTTTACATATTCATAACCCGAGATTATGTGCCAGGAAGGTACAGGTATTAGTGACAATCCTGGTAAAACAAAATCGATAAGTAATAGTTCTAAAGTATGTTAGCAGTAATGTTTTCTATCTGTTTTTAAAATCACCTTCATCATTTGAAACAATAAAGCCGGTATGAGTTAAAATTTTGAATAGAGCATTGACCATATTCATTTTCCTACGCGTTTTATTAACATCGGGAAAAAATGTTGTACCAACGGTCAATAAACTAGATTATCGCTAAGGGGCACGGCGTGTGATCTCTGGGTCGTGGGTCTGCATGTTCTCTCTCACCAAATTGTCTTTGGCCAGCTGCAAAAAGAGTATACGGTGAGTCTGGTTATTATGCTGCAGCTCCATGATAAGAGGTGGCTTAATCGTCTAGAGCCTTCTCGTGCACTTTTTGTCGAATTGCAGCGAGATCGCAAACAAAGGGCAGATGACGCAGTATCAGCAAAAGAAAAATTCGTATTTAGAGAGACCTCGACGTTTGGGACCGTCAGTCAACGGAGCGCCCTTTACCGAAGTGGTCGATCGTACAATCCATTACAACCGAACAGTAACGCAGCTAACGAGGGAAACATGTCGAAACTGGCCGCCTATCCTGTTGACAAGGAAAACGTCATGGAGGACAAGTACACCTTCACGCTTCCTGAGCTGTACCGAGAGATTGCTAAGGAGGAACTCCGCGAGACGGATCAGGTACGGGAGGTAGCGATAACGCAGATGCGCGAATGGATAGTCCGCAACAAGCACATCCACAAGTGTCGTACGGATGCTTCGTTTCTGCTGAGATTCCTGCGTGCCAACAAGTTCTCGGTACCGATGGCATGCGAAGGACTCGAGCGGTATCTGGCTGTACGTGAAATGTATCCGGGTTGGTTCAAGCACCTAGACATCATGGAGCCTGCTACGCAAATCCTGCTCAAGGATGGTCCTGCTTCAGTTCTCGGTCAGGATAGTGTCGGTCGAACCGTGGTTCTATTTCAGCTTAAGTTATTCAACGCTGATCAAGTGACGCCAGTACAGATAAGTCGGTATGCATCACAGATATTAGAAACGATGCTCGAATCGGAAGAGGTCCAGATTGGTGGCATAATGATCCTGTTGGATTACACTGCGGTATCTATGAAAGTGTTCCAGGCCTGGGGAGCAACCGAAATGAAGATAGCGATGGAAGGCTTTACCCATTGCTATCCAGTGACATATCGTGAAATACATGCAGCAAAGCTACCCAAGATAGCGATCCCCATCATGGAGCAGATGCTCTCATTCGCATCGCCCAAGCTACGTGAGATCATACACGTACGTGTCATTTGTAGCTGGAGGATTGCTCATTTCTAACTGTTATACATTTCTGCTACTTCTAGTGCTACGCTACGGTTGCGGAAATCCAGAAATATATGGAACCATCGATCACACCGAAGCAATATGGAGGCAACATGGAGCATGATTTGAGCGTCGTTAACAAGAGGTTTTGGGATCGGATGGTGGAGCTTCAAGATGTCGTCACCGGTTTGGACAAGATGGAAATCGATATGGATTATTACACCGAGGTTTGGGACAAGCTGAACCCGGATCTGATGGAGGCTAGGTCGTTTAAGAATTTGACCTTCGATTAGTCCTTCGATGTGCCGTTGAAGCAGGCAAATGTACTGGAATTATATTGTAGAAAAAGCAAACCATTAATTCCCAATAAATAAATGCTCATAAATTAAATTATTAATTCAATTACATTGGCATACAAAAGGATCAGGCACAAATAAATGCAGCAGATTTCAATAACCGAAACAATTTTGTTGTTTGTGTGGTACAGAGTGCAGCACTGATAAGAACTGACAAACATCGTGCTCTTTTACATATTCATAAATCCGGATCATGGACCGAGAAGTGGCAGGTAGGTAGCTTTTTGCATGACCGATAATCATGGTAATACAAAATTGATAAGTACCATACCAGTATTGATAAGTAGTATTGAGGTCACATTGGATGATGAGTTGTTGAACAGATAGCATGTGGCTAAAACCATGCTACTTTGAACCAATTGCGCCAGTTCGATTTGTGGACTTATAGGAAACGTATCGGTAATCGGTATTACTGCCAGTAGCATGGCATCAAAATTTGCTGCTTATTCCGTGGATAAGAATCCTGCGACCTACGATGAGTATACTTTCACCCTCCCAGAGCTCTATCGTCAGATCGCGAAGGATGAGCTGCGTGAAGACGATGCGATTCGTGAGCGATCTCTGACTGAGATGCGCCAATGGATCGCGAACAATCGGCATATCCGCAAGTGTCGTACGGATGCCAAGTTTCTACTGCGTTTCCTACGCCTTCGTCAGTTCTCGGTGCCAATGGCGTGCGAAGCGCTGGAGCGTTATCTCGCTCTGAGGGAACTGTATCCGGGTTGGTACAAGAACCTAGACTGCAAGGAGGCTTCCATGAAGGAAATCTTCAAGAACGGACCGTTCTCGTACCTCGGACAGGACGGTTTGGGACGAGCGGTGGTGTTGGTACGCTTTGGTCGCTTCGATGATCAAAAATTCCGGCCCGTACAAGACGGTCGCTTTATGGCGCTGTTCATGGAGACGTTGTTAGAGATTGAAGAAGTTCAAATCGGTGGATGCCAAGTGTTCGTCGATTACGCTGGGTGTACCGTTGGTACCTTTGAAAAGTGGACCACGACTGAACTGAAGATTATGATGGAAGCATACAGCCGTTCGTATCCGCTGCGGTATGGAGAGATTCATGCTGCGCATCTTTCTAAATTCGGCCGCCCCGTTGTCGATATGTTCTTGTCGTTTGCGAACCCGAAAATGCGGGAAAAAATAAGGGTAAGCAATTGGAAGCATTCAAAAGACAACGATCATACTAGAATTCAATATTGCAGTGCTATTCTACCATAGCGGAGATGGAGAAATACTTCAAGCCTGAGATGAAACCAAAGGAATACGGAGGTTCGATTGATTTGGAAGCAAAGAACTGTGGATTATGGAAGTGTATCGAGGAACAACGACAAGTCTTCGTGGGTCTCGATCGGATGGAAATTGATATCGATTACTATGCTGCGCGATGGGAACAAGAAGAACCATCGCCAGCCGAAGCTGCTGCTGGGGCAATATTAAGAAACATGTAGATTACCTAGTAAACTATCGATATTAGTGTTGCTTGCAGTAAATAAAATTCAAGCACTTCACTGTTTCTTTCTTAACCAAATAGAACTTCTGAATTGTTCTAAACGTCTTATTATTTTTTCGAAATACAGGGTAATATATTAAGAGTATGTATTTAAATGCAATAATCGACTTTAAATGCAATAAATGCTTTTCAATCGACCACAATTGCAGATGAACCTCGATATGGTGGCGATAAGGGCAAACACATTGCACATGCCCACGACACCATATTTGAAGTAAAGATTATTTTTGTTTAATTATTGGACAACAAAATCAAAACTATGTTCCTATCTTCAGCCACCTTTGGTAACTGAACTGGTCCTCTTGGTGTGTGCGTGACACTCGAAAACATTCTGCATTATCTGTTCGTTGATTGATGGGCTAAGGAACAACATACGACAATCAAAATGCAAATATTCTGCAGATGATTTCTTTGGGCGGTGCATTAAAAGGGCATTCTGCACCAGCATTTTCTTCAGTTCCGTTTGTGTACTGGCCAGAATCGTTTCGTGGAAAGTGTATCGCTCCAGCAATATGGCATCAAAATTTGCTGCTTATTCCGTGGATAAGAATCCTGCGACCTACGATGAGTATACTTTCACTCTCCCAGAGCTCTATCGTCAGATCGCGAAGGATGAGCTGCGTGAAGACGATGCGGTTCGTGAGCGATCTCTGACTGAGATGCGCCAATGGATCGCGAACAATCCGCATATCCGCAAGTGTCGTACGGATGCCAAGTTTCTGCTGCGTTTCCTACGTCTTCGACAGTTCTCGGTGCCAATGGCGTGCGAAGCGCTGGAACGTTATCTCGCCATGAGAGAACTGTATCCGGGTTGGTACAAAAACCTGGACTGCAACGACGCTGCCATGAAAGAAATCTTCAACAACGGTCCAATGGTGTACCTCGGGCAGGACGGTATGGGGCGCTCAGTAATACTCATTCAATTCAAATGTTTCGATGGACACAAGTTCCAACCAGTACAGGACGGTCGCTGTGCAGCGCTGGTCATGGAGACGATGCTGGAATATGAAGAAGTCCAGATCGGAGGATATCAAGTGCTGATCGATTACGGTAGTTCAACGAAGGCCAATTATGATAAGTGGGGCGCTACCGATCTGAAGATCATAATGGATGCCTTCAGTCGTTCGTACCCTAACCGTTACGGAGAGATTCATGCTGCAATGCTGCCCAAGTTTGGTGTGCCCATGGTCAACACGTTCCTGTCGTTTGCGAACCCGAAAATGCGTGAGAAAATTAATGTAAGATTTCATTACTCCCTTGTTCTTTTGAAATGGTTTGACACCAAGCGATGAAAGGAATGTTTTTTTTTTTAACGATTCCAGTGTCACTCAACAATCGGAGAACTGGAAAAGCTATTCGAAACGACACAGAAACCGATCTCGTACGGTGGAAGCGTAGATTTGGACGAGATGAATCGTGCCCTTTGGAAGCGCGTCGAGGATCAGAGGGACGTTATTCTGGGTCTGGATGAAATGGAAATCGATGTCGATTACTATGCGTCGCTGTGGGACCAGGAAGAACCATCCTCCGAGTTTGCTGGAATAGTGCTCAAGCAACTAGAATAAAATGCCTTCCTCCTAGCAACAACCAATCAAGTGCCGTATTTCATGTTCAAACTGAAAAACATAGGAACCAACGAATTTAGATCTACCAGAACATTTCTAGAATACATCATGTTTTTATAACAACGAACGTAGCTATATGGAAAACACAGGTTATCATCAACCTGCCTATTGAATCTCGACTCGATTACATGCAAAACAGATTCTTTCCATATGCGAAGTATAAAGAGAACTGAGAAATGAGATTACATAAAACAATCTGGTGGATCGTGATGATAGTATGATGCAATGCACAGTTGGCGGCGTGGTTGGCGTGGTGTATAGACAGGCCAGTGCGTTAATCGCACTGCTAACACCCCTTTAACTATGACCTAAACAATCGCGTGAGCTACAGGGATGAAAAGTAATATTCGAGCAGCACTGAATAAAGCGCGCTTGTTTTTAGTATATTTGACGAACTTAATTATTTTTTTCATGTGTTCTCACATGTTTTGTATGAGACACATAGTCGATTACGACGGAGTAGTTATCTCTTTTTTGTAGCTGTACAGCAACCACTTCCTAATACTGTGTGCCTTGAACATACAAAGAGACGACCACCTGATCAATGATTTGGAATTTAGATTCTTCTACAAACTACACTACTACAACCACCACAGAAGAAACAAAAAGAGCGTATACGCGTAATGTAATATCGTTGGTGATGGGCTCTGAATATAACGTTGTATCACTGTATTCAACATTCTAGTGGAGGGGTAGATGGAAGTTATAGTGGCTATTCTAAACACACAGCTTCACATTTAGTCATCGTCGTCGATCGGTCAGAGCCGGTACCAAGGTCTAATCAATAACCAGTTCTAGACAGTGCGTATCGTGACACTACTCCACCCATACTATGGCAGGCGTTCCACAGGTGGATAAATATCCGACGAAGTATGATCCATATCGACCCGTGGATTACAGCTTACACCGCCAAATTGCGCTCGACGATTTACGCGAAGAACCGGTCATCGCAGAACAGGCTCTGCAGCTGCTGCGTGAATGGATTACTAAGAATACGGCCATCCACGCCTGTCGTACAGATGCACGGTTTCTGTTGCGATTTCTTCGTGTCCGCAAATTTGCGCATGTGGCATCGTGTGAGACCCTGGAACGAAACCTCGCGATGCGTCAACGATTCCCGGAGTGGTTCCGCCATCTCGACACATCCGAACCGTGGGTACAAGAAATGATCGATAGTGAGTTTATGTTGCCGCTGGGGCGAGACGATATGGGTCGTTCGGTCATTCTGTGCCAATGGGCCAACGTCGATATTAAACGGTTCACGGTCGCGCACCAGATTCGCTTCATGCAAATGATACTGGAGTGCTTGTTTGAGGACGAGCGAACCCAGATCGCGGGAACGGTCGCCATTTCCGATCACTCGAACATATCGATGAAATCAATCGCGCAGTGGTCGTTGACGGATATCAAGAACTACATCGATTGCGTCAATAAATCGTTTCCGGTGCGTGTGCGTGAGGTGCATGTGGCCAATATGCCAATGTTCGCATCCACCGTCGGTGAATGGATAATGAGTTGTTGCAGTGAAAAGTTACGCAGCCGTTTGAAGGTAGTGATCTGAGCGTAAATCGCGCACATCATTCGGACGCTAATGCCCTCTTTCTTTTCCGATCGTTGATTTCAAACAGTGCTACGGATCTGTGGAAGCGTTCGTTTCGACAACCAACCTAAAGGCCTTGCTTCCAAAAGAGTACGGTGGAAAGCAGGATGTTTCGGAATTAAAACGGGAGTTGAGACAAATGCTAGATCAGCACCGGGAGGTACTGCTGGCATTGGATGACATGAAAATCGACGAGAAACGCTGCGGCTCGATTTGGAATCAAAACCAGCGTACTGACCTTGAATCTGGTGCAATCGGCAGTTTCCGGAAGCTGAATGTAGATTAGCAACGACTTCTAGCTGTATCCGTTTTGTCTTAACTCGATTACCGATTGCTCCAGATGCGCAATCTTTGAAAACTATACATTCCACTAACAGCACATCGGACGACAAACAAGTGAAGTGGCTGGGGAATTCTTTCAGTTATAGCGTTTAATAACGGGGATAATATAGGAAAATTATTTAACTAAATTGTCCTTTTTGTTTCAATTTTAAGATAAATAGATATCGGTAAATCTATATTTTTGTTTGGAATTGAAAAATAATCTAACATGATAAAATAGAAGCTTGGGCCGATTTCTCCGCACTTGCCTGCCACCTTCTTCAGTTATTCTGTTTGATTTCCTGCACCGCGTTCGATTGTGTGAGCGTGTTGTCTTCGTACGTTTCCAGCACATCCGCCAGATGCTCGTTATCACGCGGTTTCTTGAATTGCCGCTTCTTGTTCTGTATCTTCTTGCGTTTCGGTAACAGCGGTTTCTTCGGTCCATGATCCTGCATCGAACGAATGCCTTGCTTCTCGAGATACTCGTCAATCTTGGCATCGTCCATTGCATCGACCGTTACCGAACGCCACAGCTTCTGGAAGTCTTCGTCAACCTGGAAGTTGGCCGTACGATCATTGTAGTACAGGATCTTTTTCTTGTCGTTCGGCCGGGTTATGAAAACGATCTCCGAAGCACGGTTCTTGAGTACTTTTTCACAGTGTGGGAGCGATTCCTGCACATCGTCCAGCAACACACCACCGAGACCCTTTAGATCGTGCTGTTTCAAGAGTCGCATCAAACTTTTGCCATCCTTCAGCTTAAACACGGCTTTGAACAGATATCTCCCGTCTGGCGTAAGCTCAATTTTGGGATTGTTCCTAAGCGCCTCGCCTTGGAGCCACTACGAGTCAGATGCGATGTAAAAACTAAAATTTAGTTTTGTACTGTGATAGACTGTGACTCGTGCACCTACCGTTTTCACGGAAGATCCTATATCGAGCTGATTGGTTTCGTCCAGTATTTCGTCCAAAGTCAGCGGATGATCGTCACCCTCCTGATGCCGGGTGCGCATATGTTTCACAATTTTTGCCAGCACTCCGAACCGATACTGGGAGCTACCGGACATCGTTTTGTAGCTGGTGAAGTAAAATAGCATGGGTTAGCGAACTTCAACGTGAAAAGCTGGGAAGGTGGTCTAAACTTACTTGCTAGCATCAATTTTAGGAGGTGCACATGCTGACCTCCCAGTCTTTTTAAGATCCTTCGGGGCGGCAAAGGTACTTTCGGTTTTGGCCTTCTTCTCGACGCTGCAAGAAAATGAAGAAAAATGAAAAAACGCTGCTTGGAGGGTGAGGGATGATCGCTCTTACGTTGGCGTGGCCATCGCCCGCCGCTTGAAGGCCTCCCGCTCGCGCAATAGTGCCGGATCCATGCTGGCGGGTTTCTTCTGTCCTTTTGTGAGATCCAAAGACGGAAAGTCTTCGGAAATACGAGATAAAATTGCTGAAAATTCACGAGTTTTTCACCAGCACCTTGAACCTCGGCTGCAAAAACGTAAACAAAGCAAGAAATGTCAAACGTCACGAAACATTGATCCATGTCTACACGTAGCGCGCGAGCGAAGATACCACCTGACCGTTGCCCTTGTCGCGCTACGTGTAGACAGACGGTAATTGTTTACAAAATTGGTTAAATCGTGCTCTGGTTGTTGCCCCTTTTTAAATGTTTCTAAATATTAATTTGTTCCTTAAACATGTGGCCCTTCTAATTGTGTGCATTGCCGGAGACAAACTTGGTGAAGGTGCTTCAAAACCCGCTCTTCTGCGTGCATTTATTGATAACGCAACACACGCACTTGTTGGGCTGATCGGCGGCGAGATCGTTCTGAATAGCGTGAAGCAGCACCATCTGAGTAGGCAAGAATATTGCATTTTACTTCTAGAGGCCACAGTCGTGTCTTCGTTCATTGACTTGGATCATTTTATTGAGGCAAAGTCGATTCGTTTGCAGGTAAGTTAATGGGTGTGCTGTTAGTATGCTTACTACATGAAAATTTGCTCCCTTTCCAGGATGCTACCAATCTTGACCGACGACCGTTTCTTCATAATTCCGCGATTTGTGGACTTATTCTTATCCTGGTCATCATGTTCCAACGCATGGACCCCAACGGATTGTTATCAATCGCCGGTGCGATGGCATTAACTGCTTTCAGTACGCACCACATTCGTGATGCGACGCGAAGAGGAATTTGGGTCAAAGTTCCTTTACTAGACACTAGCACTCCGGCCATTCCTTACATCGCCTATCTTGCGCTCGTTAGTGCCACTCCACATGCAATTTCACAATTATTGAGGCTTACAGGAAGTGGAAATCCACAAATGAGCCGACTCGTAGAGATGGTTTGAACTAGTTAACGAATATAATGAATAAAATGTGATATCCATACTACAAAAGCCCTAGACCGTTCGCCGGATGCAGCAGTCGATAAGTAAGTGAGTATGTTAGATATGGTATAAGTTACGCAGTGTCGCAAAGCAACATCCACCACATTAATCATATTAAGCACTCATACTATTTAAACTTGATAGCGAGGCATAGCGTGTTTCTTCAGTCTATAAGCAACAGTTGCATAGAATAGGCAGTGCCAACCCAACATTGAGTCTCCACGATGGTCGATATAAAGTCTTTTGTTCCATCGCTGAATAATACAAACTATTGCAAAATCTTCGGACTGCTTTTGGCTTTTGAATTAACAACTATGGTGATGATTAAAACCTTTAGAACAACGTAAGCTTTTGCTGTGCCTCTAAATGCCGTGATCTAAATGATTTAATTCATTCCTTTTGTTCAATATGCAGAAAATCCGAAGATCATCCTTATAGTTATCAATTTAGTGCTTGCTATTTTTAACTCATTTGCTCGAATCCCAATCTTACAAGCGACTTACAGTGACTCACGACGCTTAGGCGTGCTTACTCACGATGCAGGAAGTTCGGCGAGATTGGAGGCCTCAAGATCTTGGAGCTAGCGAGAAGCTGAACGAGGGTAGACAAATAAAAGCAAGTATTGAGAGTTATCATTCAGTACTAGCGAATCGTTAGCGCAGATTGTTGGAGTTTGTCCAGTTTTCCTCGATAAACGGCTGATTCATTTCGAAATTGCTTGCATTGTGTTTACTTAATATCATTTGCTTGCTGTAGCGAGTCTCCTTCCCTCTCTTTCGCTCTCTTGTGCAAATAATCCCTTTTTAATTAATTCAAATTTCGCGTGCAGAAAATGTTTCTCTGATTTTTGCATAATTTTACATGTTTCTGTCTAACTATTTAAGAAATTTAAACTTTCACCAACTTCACATTCATTTCGCAGACCGCATTCTTAACAATTCGCACAGGATCTGGGTAATTTAATTTGCAAGTAACTTTTGGCAAAAATGTAATTCCGCACTCTGCACTGGTGCATGACGTACTTCCGATGAGATTGTCCCTTTTTGTCCAGAGAATGTTTTTGTTCTTTTCCCGAGAATTTCTGAATGTGGATTCGCCCAGGTCCGCAAATTTGAGCCGGTTTTTTTGCATGTAATGCAGACGAATTGTTGCAGGACATTGCCCCGATCGTTCAATATGTGAAACCGGTTTTGCCTGATAAATGGAGGTCAAGAACGAAGCCCCTCAAATAAAGTGTCCCGAAAAGTGCCTCAGTGCGGGTAGTCACGCGGGGAATGATACCGACACAGATAGCAGAAGCCGTCTCCAATAAAATCTGATTTCCAGTCACCTTCCACGGCAGTTGGCGAATTGCGGCACACTCGTGCACTAAGCGTGAAATCGTTGTAGAGCAAGTTTTAAGGTAGGGAGGTCGACCATAAGTGAAAGTTAGGTCGTGTCGATACACTTCCTGGCGGATTAGAAAAACGTGCCTCATCAGGCACACGATACAATCTCCATTCACCTCATACGATACCATTCCGTCTTTATAGGGCACGCCTCTACAATGAAGGGAGTACTATTCCCTCTAGTATTCGTACTGTTGGTGGCACATTTCCGTCCTACCAAGGGAGCCGATTCAGCGAGGTAAGTGTACATCCACCACTAGAAAACCCCCCGCGCTAAGTGCCACTAAAGGGATTAAACCCCATGAAGCACTTGTCTATAGCCATTCGTCGATAATGGAGAATCGTATAGAGTTAGTCAACATAAGGCACACCCAGTGTCTAGATGGTCAAGAAAACATTGTGCGCCGTCTTTTAAAGTCCCCAAAAATGATTTATTTGTTTAAGATACTGTACAGTGTTTAACAATTGTCGCATCAATTCACTGATAGTCCTGAGACAGTTACACCTCACGAAACAAGATATGAATACGACGCAAAGAGCGTTTCTGGTTGGTTTGGCGCTGGTGATGGTAGCCGTTATTGTTTCGATTTATATCGGAGTTGTAGCGAGCGATAACACCTTTTCTAGGTATCGGGCAGCCTAGGGCATTGTATGGTTATAGATGACGATAGAAGGTAATGCATTGATAATGTTCTCACTTATTTTTTTTTCAGTGATGGCGAAGCCGTTTGGGGATACCGGTGCGTGGATGATCGATGCGTAAAGACTGCAATCTCCGAGACCTACCAGCTGGACAAGGCGGTTAGTTTTGCGGCCTGTCGTTTGATGTGCGGAAATGGTGCCGGAATGCTGTGGCCCCAGCCGACCGGTGGCATCCAGATCGGTACCGATCTGGTACACATCGATCCCGAGCAGGTGGCGATCGATTGGAGCGAAAACACGCAACCATTGGCATCGTTGTGGACGTCTGTTCGAGAACGTTTTCGTCGTCAACTTCTAGCCACGGCCCAGGGAGTATCACTACGTACTGGTGGTCGCAATATTCGCATCAAGATGGATATAGAAGATAATTCCCTCGTCCTAAACCACGCAACGGACGAAAGTTATACGCTGATGGTGGAAACAGCTACTAATGGATCGCTACTGGCTACGATCACGGCGAAAACGTTCTTCGGTGGACGACATGGCCTCGAAACACTGGTCCAATTTGTTCTGTTCGATGATATTCGTAAAGAGCTCCAGATGGTCGCTTCGGTCACGGTATCAGACGCACCTGCTTATCCGCATCGTGGACTGGCGCTTGATACTTCGCGCAACTTCGTGACGCTGGACGGCCTGAAGCGTACGATCGATGCAATGGCGATGGTTAAGCTGAATGTATTCCACTGGCACATCACGGATTCACAGAGCTTCCCATTAGTCATCAAATCGAGACCAACCCTGCATAGATATGGTGCCTACACACAGCGAGAAGTGTACACGGCCGACGACGTACGTAGCCTGGTGCAATATGCTTTGGAGCGTGGCATTCGGATCATACCGGAGCTGGATGCCCCGGCGCACGTCGGTGAAGGCTGGGAGCGATTGAATGTAACGAGCTGCTTCAACTACCAACCATGGGAGAATTACTGCGTTGAGCCACCGTGTGGACAGCTTGATCCGACCAAGGATGCCGTATACGATATTCTACAGGATATTTATCGAGAGATGAACAACATGTTCCACCGGTCCGATCTATTCCATATGGGTGGCGATGAGGTTTCGATTCGTTGCTGGAACGCCACCGAAAGCATCCGGAGCTGGATGAAGGTCCAAGAATGGGGTCTTGAGCAAACGGACTTTATGAAACTGTGGAATTACTTTCAAACGGAGGCTCTTCGCCGGCTCGATAGCACACTGCCGCCCGGTGAGAAGCGTCCGATCGTAATGTGGACGAGCAAGCTTACGGAGTCGCCATACCTCGAACAGTACCTCGACAAAGATCGCTATCTCATACAGGTGTGGACGACCGGTAACGATACCAAGGTAAAGAATCTGCTCGAGAAGGGATACCGGTTGATCATCTCCAATTATGATGCCCTCTATCTGGACTGTGGGTTCGCGGGCTGGGTCACTGATGGTAGCAACTGGTGCGCGCCATACATTGGCTGGCAGAAGGTGTACAACAACGATCTGATGGCTATCGGTGGTCCGTACGCTAATCAGATACTGGGTGCAGAGGCCGCCCTATGGACGGAGCAATCCGATAGCCACACACTGGACAATCGTTTGTGGCCGCGATTGAGTGCATTGGCCGAACGATTGTGGAGCAATCCTCGTAGCGGTTGGCAGGCTGCCGAAGCTCGCATGCTGGTGCATCGGGAACGATTGATCGAGGCACAGGTAGCCGCCAACAGCATTCAACCGAAATGGTGCCTACAGAACGAAGGCAACTGTCCCATCGGTGGGGATGGTGGCCGTTCGTGAAGCAGTAATCTTAAACCTTTAAATCTATCTAAGATCGTTTGTTCGTTTGTTCGTTTGTTGCATTGGTACTCGTTATGTGCGCACCTTTATGCTGATGGTTCCAATATGCTCAACCCAACAGAAACTGTAATTGGTTTACGCTGCAATAAATGATTACGAATTTCTTATTTACTCACGAAACTATAATGTTATGGCAAATTCGATTCGCCTTTCGCTTGTGTCTAACGAACGAATCCGTTCGCATGGAATTTTTGTTAGTGGCCACAACGTCAGAGGTACTTTTGAAGGAGACTTCGAGTACGTGGAACAGATATTGCAATGCTTTATAAAATCAGCAATATTAACGATTATTTAAAGCCTGACAAACATGACTTCGCGGTATGGCTTTCATCCTTTATCCATTCCTGTACAACCTCAATAAATCTGCGTGAGAACTGTCGTACGGAAACTTTCTGGAACATTCAAGCGACTGGATAGCATATTGCAAACTTCTAGGACTTTCAAGGCGATTGTTGAATTCGTTGCTTGAAGAAAGTCTCCCTTCTTGAATGTTCCCGGATCACTTGTTTGAGGATCACTAATCTGTTGAATGCCAACTGTAACGAGTAGATCGCTTCTTGCAGCGGAACTTCGGTGTCGATGAAAAATACAGGAATTTCCGCTTGCATTCGCTACTTAATAATATTGATAGAAACGACTACTTATCTTCCTCTTTTGTCTTCGGTTTATCTGATGCCTTGACCGAAAAACCACAGTAGTCGTTCTAGTTTCCAATTTGCTTGCATTCCTTGCACGTGATTGAAAAAGGGACAATCATGGACGAAATGTGCTTCACCGCATTGCCAGCAAGTAGTCCGCGATATATTCTGCTCATCGCTTCCAATTTGTTTAGAGGCAGACGGATTTGGCTGAGCACTCTTTTGTTAAGCTTTAAAGATCTACTGAGATTTACTTCTATTCCAGCTTCTATACCTTCGATGATGACTTCCGTATTAGTTAACGAACGTGGAATCGATGTGGAACTTTCTTGAATGATGAATCGTTTGAGTATAGCCATGAATCGAGAATAAATCATATCCACAATTTGCTAGTGGTCTGTTGCATTAGACTGTTAGATTGGATATCTTCGTTGGTAGCCATTTTGGTAGTATGGATTAGTGCTATTAGTTCGTAGAATTGCTTGTCGCTGGACAGAACTGCGCCTTATGTTTGCCTGCGTTTTAATGGTCCATAGCAACGGTTGTTGGTTACTATAGTTTCGTTATGGTGCTAAGATGCAACAGCTTCATTTCCTAGAAAAACGTGTCTCACAGGCCCCATTCACCTTAATCAATTATATTCCATCTTTTAAGCAAGAGTTACTATTTCTTCTATCACTTATATTGTTGATAACACATTGCCGTTCTATCAAGGGGGACGATCGTCTATCAAGTCTATCAAGGGGGATGAATCGATTCATCGACGTAAGTGAACACGACTCTGTGCCGCGCCAAGTGGCAACTAAGCGGATAAAACTATGAAGATATAAGCTTAAGATCGTATGAATTATTTGTCAATCGCTTCAACAGTCGCGGTGATAGTCTAGAGTAGGAACCTCATGAAACGAGATATTAGTACGATGCAAAGAGCGTTTCTGGCTGGTCTGGCGCTGGTAATGCTGGGCGTAATTGTTTCGATTTATATCGCTGTTGTAGTGAGTGATAACACCTTCTCTAGGTATCGAGCAGTCTGTAGCATCGCTTGGTTGGGATGATAGAAGGTAACGCATTGATAATGTTCTCATTTGTCGTTTCAGTGATGTGGCACCCGTTTGGGGATACCGGTGCGTGGATGATCGATGCGTAAAGACTGCAATCTCCGAAACCTACCAGCTGGACAAGGCGGTTAGTTTTGCGGCCTGTCGTTTGATGTGCGGAAATGGTGCCGGAATGCTGTGGCCCCAGCCGACCGGTGGCATCAAGATCGGTACCGATCTCGTACACATCGATCCCGAGCAGGTGGCGATCGATTGGAGCGAAAACACGCAACCATTAGCATCGTTGTGGACATCGGTTCGAGAACGTTTTCGTCGTCAACTTCTAGCCACAGCGCAGGGTGTATCACTACGTACTGGTGGCCGCAATATCCGCATCAAGATGGATATAGAAGATAATTCCCTTGTCCTAAACCACGCAACGGACGAAAGCTATAAGCTGATGGTGAAAACAGCTACTAATGGATCGCTACTGGCTACGATCACGGCGAAAACGTTCTTCGGTGGACGACATGGCCTCGAAACACTGGTCCAATTTGTTCTGTTCGATGATATTCGTAAAGAGCTCCAGATGGTCGCTTCGGTCACGGTATCAGACGCACCTGCTTATCCGCATCGTGGACTGGCGCTTGATACTTCGCGCAACTTCGTGACGCTGGACGGCCTGAAGCGTACGATCGATGCAATGGCGATGGTTAAGCTGAATGTATTCCACTGGCACATCACGGATTCACAGAGCTTCCCATTAGTCATCAAATCGAGACCAACCCTGCATAGATATGGTGCCTACACACAGCGAGAAGTGTACACGGCCGACGACGTACGTAGCCTGGTGCAATATGCTTTGGAGCGTGGCATTCGGATCATACCGGAACTAGATGCTCCGGCGCACGTCGGTGAAGGCTGGGAGCGATTGAATGTAACGAGCTGCTTCAACTACCAACCATGGGAGAATTACTGTGTTGAGCCACCGTGTGGACAGCTTGATCCAACCAAGGATGCCGTATACGATATTCTACAGGATATTTATCGAGAGATGAACAACATGTTCCACCGGTCCGATCTATTCCATATGGGTGGCGATGAGGTTTCGATTCGTTGCTGGAACGCCACTGAAAGCATCCGGAGCTGGATGAAGGTCCAAGAATGGGGTCTTGAGCAAACGGATTTTATGAAACTGTGGAATTACTTTCAAACGGAGGCTCTTCGCCGGCTCGATAGCACACTGCCGCCCGGTGAGAAGCGTCCGATCGTAATGTGGACGAGCAAGCTTACGGAGTCGCCATACCTCGAGCAGTACCTCGACAAAGATCGCTATCTCATACAGGTGTGGACGACCGGTAACGATACCAAGGTAAAGAATCTGCTCGAGAAGGGATACCGGTTGATCGTCTCCAATTATGATGCCCTCTATCTGGACTGTGGGTTAGATGGGTGGATCACTGATGGTAGCAACTGGTGCGCGCCATACATTGGCTGGCAGAAGGTGTACAACAACGATCTGATGGCTATCGGTGGTCCGTACGCTAATCAGATACTGGGTGCAGAGGCCGCCCTATGGACGGAGCAATCCGATAGCCACACACTGGACAATCGTTTGTGGCCGCGATTGAGTGCATTGGCCGAACGATTGTGGAGCAATCCTCGTAGCGGTTGGCAGGCTGCCGAAGCTCGCATGCTGGTGCATCGGGAACGATTGATCGAGGCACAGGTAGCCGCCAACAGCATTCAACCGAAATGGTGCCTACAGAACGAAGGGAACTGTCCCATCGGTGGGGATGCTGGTCATTCTTGAAGCAGTAATCTTGGGCCTTTAAATCTATATTGGTACTCGTTATTTGCGCACCTTTACGCTAATGGTTCCAATATGCTCAAAGGTAACAAGGTTGCAATTACTTTACTAAAATAAATGATTATGAATTTATTATTTCCTCACGACAATGGGACAACAGTATGGATGTTGCGGTGGATTCCATTCGTCGATCGTTTGCGTTGAATGGAATATGCAAATAAGATCGCTTTGAGTTTCAGTTCAATGTGACGCGCCAGTTACGGCGGTGGGTTAGGGTGGTGGATTATGGAGTAGTGATACGATCATTCACACTGGTTCCTATTCGAGAACAACCGAACGAAACCGATAAGTAGTTGGTACAAATTATAAAAATGTTAATGTTAGAACATAAAAAAACGCTTATTGAACGGTATCGCAAGGGTATCGGTTCGGTTGGTGGATCTGAACTGATAGTTCCGCGATTCCGGGAAAGTGCAGCTGCGGCCTCAGTCTACGGTATGTACGGTTTGGTTGTTTACGCATATCCTCCTTTGCCTCCAATAAAACCATCACAATAAGTTAAGATCGCACACATAGACAAGCTGCAGGGCTATTTTCGATCCATTCATACAAATCGTCACCTATGTGAGTTCTCCCGGGTTAGCAACCGGGCCTAGTAACTAGCCAGGTAATCGTTTTCACTTTGGCGACCAAACTTGTAGATAAGTGTCGAGAAAAAGATGAAGATGTTGTGGATCAGCAAGGCGTAACCAGGATATTTGTCGGTTCGTGCTTCATTCACGGCAAATTCCGCCACCATGATCCAGATGGCCGCAATGATGGAGGTAAAACCGAGCACGAACCCAGCAAACAGGAAGACCTTGATGCCACTCTCGCCGAGGACTCCGCCCGTGAAAGCGGCTCCACCGTGTAACTGAAACACAATGAAAAGGCCAAGAAAACGGGCTATAGAATTATATCCTATCATCGCAGCCTTGTTCCGCAGTTACCATTTCGTTAGAAACTGCATTCACCATGATGAAGCTGATCGTGGCCAGAATGCCGCAGATGTAAAAGGAAAAGTTGAACGAGTCCGGGTACACGGAGGCCGTATCGATGATGATCCACCATCCTGAAAAGAACTACACGGGGATGGAGAAAGGGGCAGTGGTCCAGTTAATCGAATTAGTGTTTGCGAAAGCGGTTTCCGAGTCCCTACTTACCAGCAGCGAAGCGATAAGGGTGGCCAAGATCGTTCTTTGGGGAATGTTTTCGAACCAATAACCCTGCCGAATTCTTTCCAGTATCGACATTTTGGAGGTTTCGTTTGGTCAAGCACTACCGTCGGGGCAGAAATGAAGCGAGGTTTGGAACAATCTTCCACCTATTTAGGGCACAAACTCACGAAACAAAGAACGCCGTATTTCCAGCTTTTTCCGTCGATTTTCAGTTTATTGATAAGTTTTTGCAACAACAATGATTCACGTCAAATGAAGGTACCAAGGTCTTTAGCCGTGGTTAGACGAAGCGTAAACTCTAGTGCAAATGTAGAAATTAATGCCAACAATTTACGCTTCGTATGACAGTATAAACTCCCCAACGTTTATACACTTACGAGTTAAATAGCCTAAAAATGTTAGATCAACGAAAAGATATAACATCTTTTGTTATTAAAATAAGCTTAAACGTTTTGGGATTAATTTTTACATTGACCGTAGAGTTTACGCTTCGTGTGGCCACGGCTTCTGCATTCTGCATCGCGCGCTCGTCTAGCGAGCGCTTATACGACCGAAATTAAGGGCACATTCACCACGAATTGTTTTCATTTTGAATTTATTTCGAACGAAGTTTCGAAATAGATTTCGAAAAAGAGATACTCAATTTGCTCGTAATTCTCTTCCGGGAAGCGGGTTTCCGGTAAGCAATGGGTGCGTTTTGACCCTAAATCTACTTGCGATTAAACCAAAATGACTCGTTTATTGAAATCCTACTTCTCAAATCAATCAATCGCAATCCACGTGAGCGTCTTCAAGAGACACTTTTATAGTGGCTCAGAGGTGTTAACTCATAAAAAAAAATATTTGATATGCACCGCAAAAGTCGTGTTGCGGACCTGGCCGCTCTTGCTACTATAGCAAACCAAGCACAGCACCAAGCAAGAATGCGGCACACCGCCTGTTTGTTCAGCCGTTGGCCACTTTGATCCGATCTACGATCACTTTTCGCAGCTTCTTCCCATTTTGGCCCATGCCCCCATCTCATCGGACACCAAAAATAAACGCATTGCAGTCGTGTTTTAGCTTGTTGACGTCCTAAAAATAGTGCCGATGGTCAGCCGACTACCGCCGCCGCCTCTTGGGCCTCTCCATGCTCAGGATTCGAAAATTGTATTTGGAAAGCATAGCGGCGGATCGCGTACGCCGTTGAGACTGCGAGTACCTTCAAGGAGCTCGTCGCGTGCTCATGAAGCGTGCGATCTTCTTTCTACGTAAAGTTTCCAATAAGATTGGCCGGCTGTTACTCAATGGAGGTTGTGCGGAGATTGCGACAGCGACGATGGGTTGCTGCCGGTGGGAAAGTAATTTAAAATCGATCCAACGTTGAGTGACTGGCACGCACTTTCGGGGGACCTCGCCAATCGCCGAACTGCTTTGCACCAGTTAACCGTTTGACCATGGTGCGACGGTTGGGAAAAATCTTTTTCTTGTCTTTGCCAGGGGGGGGGGGGGGGGAAATTGACAACGGGAGGGAGCAGGTTGTTTACGATGACAGTCTCCCTCGCCACCCGGTGTGCATGGGTGTGTTTCTCATCGCAATGGTCGAGAGTAAGCGACCAAAAGGATGGCCACGAGCTCATCTTTTTACTCTCCATAAACCAGTGCGATTTGCGACTTAATAAACTCCTGTCCCTCGTGCAGAAACCAGCGCGAGGCGATGCTGGGTGTGGAATCGGTTCATTTACGGCCTGTTGAAATGTTAGTTGAACCATTTGGTGCATGAATGAGATATTATGGCGAGTACGCACTAGCTACACGACAAGGCACACGGCGGCAAGAGGGCGCGGAAGTGGACAGCATGATTAATGGATTCGGCATACCACGCGAAGTATGGTTATTAGATGATCTTTTCACACGAATTAGTGACATGATAAAATTAGCGAACCAGGAACAATGATGAAGGGAAGGGGTGAGATCTGCATTGAGCGCAACATTAAAAAGGAATCGATCGAGAGCACAATAATAGATCACAACGAACCACTCTTTGCATGCAACCGTTGCTACCGATGCCTATTGCACCGCAAACACCATTGGGCGGCATTCTTTGGCAATCGATCATGAATCGCGAATTTTCCCTTTCCGATTGGTAATTTGGCTGCGATTGCTGCCAACAGGGAGCGCCACTTTTGTTTTCCGCATGGTGAAGAGTGAAGGTGATCGCACAACAGTACCGTGCGATCGAGGTCCTGACACTCCTCTCGCTGCGTGCTGGCAATGATCGGTTCATCGTCCGTCCGTTTTTCCGCCCGTTTGACAACGACGACAAGTCGATGAGACGGCATTTTGCCACACTCTGCAGTCGGTGCCAATGTTCCTCATTTGTCACGATCCTTCTTCTTGCTGGCACGCGGCTTTGTGATATTTGTGTCCCCTTCACCCTCGCCACACAGTGTACGGTGTCTTAGGCGTTCCGACTGTAAGGTCGGCAAGCACAATTGGTGGCAGGGGACCATATTGTCACGAGTTTCTGCGACTAACGTGGATTGTTTGCGGGGTTTTTTTTTGTGCCTTTCAACCTGATAAACATTTCGAACACAAACGAGTTTCATTGCATCTTCTTTACGACGCCGCGAAGCCGGTACTGAAAATGGCCGCTCGAACTGTCAGCTGACAACTGGTCAGCGTTTGGTTGGTGAACCGAGCGATGACATGAAACGGCGAGCCATAGGTTCAGGGATCGCTCTATCCATAAAGGCCATCTTGGGGTGTTGCGTTACCTCGGGCGAATCAGTTGATCCTAACGGGTACCACGGGACACGACGGTTCGTTTGAAGATCGCGCTCGGCTGTGCACTTTGCTTCGTCTCAGCAGCACCAAGCTCCTTTCGTGTGGGCAAAATCGCCAAAGTTCCTTTCGCGAGGGAACACAAAGGATCTTCACTATCGTGGATTAGTGTTTTATAACAAATTCGCTTTCGTTTCGCTACTGCGGCTGCGTACTGTACGGTGCATTGTGTGCTCAAGACGGAGGACCAGAAGACGAACGACGGCAATGAAGTAACGCCTGAATGCCTTTCTTTTGCTCTAGGATTTTGCTTTATTTTTTTTTTGGTTGTTAGTCTCGCGCACAAATTCTTAGACACTGGTTTGGCGATGACTTAACGCACAGCGGGCACTACTAACGCTTTAAAAGCTGCGTTTAACCGACTAATAATGGAAACGATTCACCTAGAAGCAGAGGTTAAAATAGGTGTGATTCATGGTTTAGGTGCTCACAGATGCCTTTGCTGCTAAAACATTACTATGGCATGTCGTCTGTGGTAGCCAATTCTTGGTCAAGAGAACGGAAATGACCGTTTACCGTTGACCAACGCAGCAGCCAGATGTCCTCTAACACGAGCTGTAGCTCTCTCTCTCGCTATGTATTGGAATGACGGAAATTAAATTTAGAACAACGTAGCTGTCTAGCTTCCCTGTGCCTCTCGGTTGTGACACTGTAGTGGACACGTGCGTTACACCTCACAGTATGTGTGTATGTGCAGTTGGGACCACGGTCAACTAACAGAGACTCTGCAGAATTGTTGCTCCAAGCAAACCTTATTGGATGGTAAGAACACTTAAGATGAAACTCGATTTCCAAACGGTGCTACTCCAGCACAGGAAATGGTAAACGGTGGTGTATGTGTGTACACGCGTAAAAGCTGCCCAAAAAATGGAACGAACTCCATCCACTTCCGTTTTGTTCTTCTGCTTCTGCGTTCTCCATCATTCTATCGGCATCTGGTTCTGGTCTGCCTGATTCGTTTATCTGTTCCGCGTGTATGCGTAGTTCATCCTTCGGAAGACTAATCCACCTACATCCGACACTAACACACTCGAACTTTCTTCTGAATCCACTCCCCGTGAAGAACAACCGTAAGATCCGGAGGATCACGCCGTTATGGCGGCCACCTGTGAGTCAGTCAGTCAGTCCGTCCGTCAAGAGATCTACCCCTATACTCCGGACCGGTCACCTTGTTTACGACGGGGCCATACGTTGGCCACGACACATGACCAACCGTAAACGCCGTGAAAGTGAGTTTTGAATGTCTTGCCGCGGTAGTGCGTTAATGGCGTCTCCGTCAGAGGGTTTTTGGGGTGGCGAGCGATGGCGAAACCCAGATTAGCTGATACGGAGGGGCAGACGGAGCAGGGGGGGGTGTGGACCAGGAAAGCAGCTAGCAAAGAAGAAGAAAAAGGGTAAGAGTAGGAAGAGGACGATTGAATTGAATTTAGAACGTTTGCATTCGTGGCGTGATGTTGGTGGCCGGACATGCTATGGCGCGCACCACTTTTTTGACGCTTCCACCGCTGGCGTGGCGGTGGCGGCGCTCGGCGTGACACTCGCCCCGGCGATGGTTGACACTTTTGCAAATGAAAGTGCTCGGTGCAGTCCGTCGGTGCTTCGCGTAACCGATTCTCGTTGCGATTCGTCGTCGTTTCGTGGTGACGGTGGTGGTACCTTTTTACTGATTTTGTGTGGCTCGAAAGGCCTCGAAAGACCGACAGCATAGAACGCGCCGCGCACACTACAGTGTGTTCTACGGAAACCTTGCCATCGGTCCTTACCAGAGGGTCACCCATTAGCAGCGATTCCGGTCGTTGAGTGATCGTTGTAGGGAAGCTGAGGACTAGAATCGGAACACTAGCACGGAACATTACACAGGTGTGCCCGCAGGTGTGCCCGCAAAACTGTGCTAATTCGTGAAAGTTCGGAAAAAAGGTTTGTGAACTGCGCGCCACAGCTCAGCTCACAAACATAGTGAGCCGTGAGAAACCGCGCAAAAAGCCGCGCGAGGGATTAACGTGAACGGATTTAGCGTTAGCGGAACGATCGCCGGTGTGTCAAACTGCGGTGTGAGCTACGTGCCGGTGGTCCCGGATGGGCCTGTGGGTGGTAACGTTGCGAGAACGCTTGCTGTTGAATTAGGTTATCACGGTGCGGCCCGGCCCGGCTCGGTGATTACTTCTTGCCACCCTGATTGTCACGTACGCGTTTCACGAATGAGCGGCTTCTACAGTCAAATCAAGGTA
The DNA here is from genome assembly GCF_943734745.1 of Anopheles darlingi. Taxonomy (NCBI): domain Eukaryota; kingdom Metazoa; phylum Arthropoda; class Insecta; order Diptera; family Culicidae; genus Anopheles; species Anopheles darlingi. Next base: position 57,281,963 of record NC_064875.1, read on the forward strand.
GTTCAGTTATCCCCTGTGTTTGTATGTGTTTGCGTGTGTGTGTGTGTGTGTGTGAGTCAGTGTTTTGGGTGGTTTCGTCCATGTTGTGTAAACACACGGTCCACGGGCAGTCCGGGGTTGTTTCCTGCGCCGGGGGACTACAATAACGGATGCATGATTGATGGTTCCTCTTCTTCGGCTACCGTCTGCCAAACACCTGGCGGTGTCCAAGTGTGTTTACCTTTAAGGCCATGGCCAGCCAGCAGGAATGTGCATTAGGTAGCAAGCTGCACGCGATGCGGATGGTCTGTACGCGTTGAACCATTCGATTTCAGGCAGCATCCTCAGTGTGTCCTCTATTATGCCGATACACCGCCGCGCCGGTGCCAAATGGCACTCCTGGGCCCCTCTAGGCCCGCTACTGTTCGCCATTGCCGTCGCTAACGCGATCTCGATCGCGATCAGCTGTAAACAATAACAACGCGCGAAACGATACAGATGGATGGACGGAATCGGCCTTTTGCAAAAAAAAAAAAACGAACGAACGAACAAAACGGGTTGCGAGGGAAGGCATTCGCCTATTATTAGGAAGACGGGACCGCTCACACACAGCTGTGCGAAGCGCACACTTCTGCAGCAACTGGCGGTTCGCTTTCGCTTGATCGTCTCGTCTTGACTTCCTTGATCTTACGCAGCGCTCGCGAGTAACTGTCGAGGATGAGATCGATGATCGATTGCGGAGCGACGCGACGCGACGCAATGGGATGGGATTGGAATATGTTTCGAAGTATGTTATGGTAGCAAACATAGCAATGTGCTCGGAGGTTATGCACCTCACTGGCCTATAATTAGATCAGCACTTGTGGCGCCGCCGCCGACGACGACGACGACGATGAGTATGAATATGATTGCAGAGGAGTGAATTCAGCATTCACAAGAAACAGCATTGCAACATACTGTCCACTATGCGCTCGCTCTCTCTGTCTTTTTCCCTCTCCTTCTCCTTCGCTTTTCGCTGTCTGTCGGACGAAGAAATTTAAATTCGTTCGGGTGTCGACCAACGGTTGGCCCGAGACACGAGAATTGTTGGAGACACTCGAGAATGCCGTTGAAACGAACGGGGCGAATCCCGGTACCGAGGGACCCCCTCCCCTTAGCGAGCAACCTTCCCCTTCATCTACTCGGACCTCACCCTCGATCAACGAAGGGTAGTCGTCTATTTTTGGTCTACAATCTTGTGGCCCCCCGGGTGGGGGGGGGGGTGATGAGGGGGGGGGGGGGTGGCACACTCGGCCGTGTGTTTGTAACATTCTGTGAAGCGCGCGCGCGGCTTCACGGTGTGTGAAGCGGGCGGACCATCATTAGATCATCAGCGAGTCCACCACCTTCCCCCCCCCCCCCACCCACTTCAAGCGCCTTCACCTGGCGCTTCTTTCCTCCTCGGTGACGATGCATCCTCGCTGGCATCGTTGCATTTCGGTGATGATGCACCATCACAGTGGCGTCCTCGCTACTAGCCGGGGCCGGGGAGCAGGTTTCTGTCGCGGAAGAAAACAGTGTCACCTTTCGCGTGGACTCGATCTGATCGTGGTGCGCGCGTGTGTGTGTGTGTGCGCGGTGTCTCGATCGCTTTCTTCGCATCTTTCCCGTCCGCAGCAGCCGAGGGCAGCAGTAGTAGGCGAGGTGGTGGTGATCGTGAAAGTTTGACCCAGTTGCAGTTGACGATCGGTGCACTGAGCCTCGTGGACATCTTGCGAGCGCGTGCGTGCGTGCGTGTGTGTGTGTTTTGCTGGAGGTCTGCTGGACTGGAGGACGGTTCGAGTGAAGAAATACCGGACTATGGGTGATATTAGCGAGGTGGAAGATGCGGTTAAGGTGAGCAGCGGACACCGGGATCGGATTGAAACTCAATACGAAGTGCACTAGAAGTGAGCACTAAGTCCCCTTTTGAGAACCGGCAAACGATTGCGGAAATGTATTGAACTCCCAGCGAGAGGGTATCCGGTTACGGGCGAACCGGCAAAACAGAAAAGCCAGATTTATGGATTCCGTTCCAACCACACCAACTGAAACCCCGTGCCCCGTGCAAGTCCCAGCAATGGGAAACGATACGTCTTGTACCACTTTTGCCATTCGCCTGCGACTGCTTTCGGTGCACGAGTCGGAAAATTCGTTCTGTCTTCCTTCCTTCTGGTCTGGTTCTTCGGTTCGACACACCCGCTACCAATGGCCATTCTGTGTGTGCAATTACACCAATGGTTCTGCTGCTGCTGCTGCTGCTGCTGCTGAATGAAAAACACATTTGAAACGCTTGCTGCTGGTGGGGAAACGAACGGGAGAAAAATGATTTCCTGGTTATCTGCGCCTCCCCATCGCAGAATGTCTGCTTTACGTTCGCGCACTCCAGGGCGTAACTTCTGCTCCCGGTGGTGAAAGCAAAACCACCATGCAAACTGTCGTGTGCCGTGGGTTGGGGGTTAATTGCATAAGTGTTTAAGTTCAAGGAAGTCGTAAATAAGGCCGACAGTTGAAGGGTACCAACCGGAGCAGCAGCAGCAGTAGCCACTACTGGCACTGTTATCGTGCACCGCATGCCGTAATCCGCGCTCCCTTTTTTTACCAGGTGCCAGGCGCCTCCATCATCCATCGTACCATGCGCCTCCATCGCTTCGAGCAAACCGGAACCGCGTTGCACCGCTTTGCTGTAAACTCATTCCAGCTGCAACTGGGGGGTCAGGACCGTATATTGCTGGTTCTCAATCATCCCTGTGTGGGTTAAGGAATGAAGCCTCATTTGTGCTAATTAATAATGCAGAATGGCTGCTCGCTTGTTGCTTCTACCATTCTTTTTGCCCCCTCGAGCACGTCTTGCTGCAGATGCGTTCGAACAAGCAAGTGATTGATTGCATTGCATTGCATTGCAGTAAAGCGAGCTTCTATAATTTAAATATTAATGTGCTCCGTTCAACGCTTTCTACAGTGTCTTGCAATCGAACGATCTTCAATTGGTCGTGCAAGAAGAGGTCGCCCTTAAACCGGCGGTTAGTACAAGCATCCTTTCTTTTCTCTCTCTCTCTCTCTCTTTCTCAGATGTTGGGTGCCGCACTCATAGGACGTCGCAAAGTAAGTAAATGACCGCCAACGATCGTGCACTCAAACACACAGAAACACACACAGTGTTACTAACGAGGGCCCATTTGTCCTTTACTGTTTTCCCTTTTCTCAACAGAGCTCGGTCGCTAAAGGGAAAACGCTCACCGAGGAGGAAATCAAGGGTAAGTCAGTGTGCGGTGAGGGTGGGTTCGGTGACAATGTACGGCGGACCGACACCGGATCGGTGGATCGTTGGATCGATTTCAAATTCGTTTCACCTCACAACCCCACAACCCCGAACCCCTAACCCCAGTCTACGGTCATACCATCATCATCGACATCATCATCATCGTCGTCGGCCCCGGTTTTTCGTGTCACTAATGTCTCGATGTCCACAACACAGGCTCTCGGGCCCTTTTTTTTCGGTTTCATGTTGCATGATGATGAGTGTTGCTCACAGTGGCTTCCATTCCATTTTTTGTTCCTTTTCTTTCCTCATTGCCAAATGACATGTTCGGTTATTGTGTGTCTATGTGTGAGAGCGAGAGAGAAAGGAAGGGAACGATAGAAGGAAACATGAACAGGATATTGATGTTATTGGACTCGAATGGACCACCCGATGGTGTCAGCAAACTGTCAGGCTCGTCAGGCGCAATCCGGCACTCGGGTTGTCTGCTGACACCCCTTTTACCAAATGGTGTCCGATTGTGCTCGTTAAACCGTTAATGTCTTTTGGCAGTCACCAAAGAATGTAGCTAGTTAGCAGCAGCAGCAGCAGCAGCAGCTTGAGTGACTGCGTCTCGTCAACCGCAAAGCAATACCCAAGGGACACATGCCAGCGCATGCTATCACCCAGCACTGCGAATGATCAGCTGTTCCTGCTCTCGAAGGCAGCATCCATTTTCAGCTGGCTGGCGGAGCTCCTCGGAAGCGCGATTTCCTATTAAAGCACCCCTCCTATTCCGGACGCCATTCCATTTTGAAGCGAAATTAGCAAAACCTTCACCCGCGAGACAGGGGTGTAGAGGGACCTAATTTCATCGCTCATTTCCGAGCGCCGTTCTTCTTCAGTTGGCAACCGGCAACCCGGTGTTGCCGGCGACAACCGCCGAAACCGGCTCCGTTACGGCTTGTTGCTGCGACAAACTACAAGCGATTGCATTTGGCGTGACAAGGTTACGGTCGAGCGCGAACCGAGCGCACCAGTCACGGCGCAAACCCCCCCTCCCGTGTTTTTTCAATGAACCACGCTCCTTCGTTGGCACTGTCACGACTGGCGGATGCGATTTTCGGGCAGCAGCGAGAAAGGAAAGGATGCGGTGCTGCGGTGAACCCGGGTGCCGGCTGTCTGATTAATTAACGCGACTTTCGCTTCGACCCTTTAACGGAACGGCTTCACTATCGCCTTCGTCCGCTTCGTCGTTCAGCTCGGAAGCGGAACGATCGATCGATGCTCCGGCAAACGTATGTCTTTGATTTACATAATTGATGATCGCTTCCCTTTTCGGCATTCAATTTCCGAAATCCTTTTGCTCCTTTCACGGGGAGGGGGTCGTAACGAGAAACATGCTCAACACACCTTCTCCGATTGCTCGTGAAACGTCGTCGCGTCGCGTCGGTGGAAGGGTGCGGAAGGGATGTTTTCGGTGCCAAAACAGCTCGAACAACTCGTTGATCAATGAGCTTGTTGATTGGATCTCAGAAAGGTGTACGATGCTTAAGAATGAGGATTGATGCTCCATCGATTAACGGTGGTGCTCGTGAGGGGAGGGGGGAGGTGGTTTTGCAGAGTGTTTAATCATGTATATTACCCCTCATCCTCACCGAAAAGGCTACTGGGATGGGGCTAATGAGTGTGCGGCGCACGAATCAGGACGCGAACACGTGCGAGCCGAGAGCCCGCAACGGTCACTCTTGTTCTCGCTGGCGTGTTGGGTGAGTCCGTTTTCATTTATTCATGGTGCGAAGTGAAACTAATGGGTCCCAATCCCATGCAATTATAATCATTCCCGGAGTGAACTTTCGTCCTGGCACGTTCCGTAGCACGTGACGAAGGTGAAGATGATGGGAGGGGAACGTGTGGTCACGGGTGGTGCCCAGAAGCCCACTAGCCCATTTCCCGTTTTTTGACGAACACTTTCACCTACCGGGGGGGTAGTCGCACAGGTTAGAGGTGTGATAAGGGTTGTAAAGTTTCTTGAACCCTTAACCCCCTCCCCCGGACACTCGTGGCGTGGCGTGCTGCTACCACACGGCATGGCACCACTTCGGGAATGCACGTGAAAGGTGTGTGTGTGTGAACGTTCCGTGCAATCGTCGCGACAATGTCATCGATGGACTGGAGAAAGGGGTTACCGGTGGCCCCATTTTCTCGTTGTTGTTGGTTTTTTTTTTGCAATAAAGGGCAAGCGAAATGAATTGCACTGTTTTTTAAGTATTTGGAGTAATTGTTTGAGGGGGGGAGTGGGGGGGTAGGGTGCCGTATGTTACCGGGATGGCAATACACAGGACAGGACACGATACGCCGTACTGTACGTCGATCGATCTACCCCTTAATGGGGTTGCCATTTGAAGTGAAATCAATGATTTATTTCGTGCCGAGAGCTACGTTGCACCACCGTTCGGGGCGCAAACAAGGGGCGGAAATTGAAATGCCATCGACGGTAACGCCCAAAGCGTCGCGTTCCCTTCGCTTGAAAGGCAGCCTACACCTCGGTTTGGCATCAAGCATCAAAACCGGCTGGTAATCCTTCCCCTCCCTTTGTTTTTCTCTGAAACGCATTCTGGCACGTGCCAGAACGGTGAGCGAGGAGCGGGGGGGAAACGACACGCCAAGCTACCGTGTTCCCGTAGGCTTCCGGTGAATTGCATCACGTAACGCGGCAAAACCGGGAGTGATTCGACATCGGACCTTTCTGCCACTTCAATTCACAAACATGATGAAGTACCTCCGGGCAGTTCGTCGGCCTCTAGGCTAGGTAACGTTCGTGGATGTTCGTGCAATGGGAACACTGGATAAACTGTGGCTGAGATCTGGGCAGCCATTTGGAATCCAATTTTTCGCAAATCCAACCGGAACCAGAGCACCAGAGCGAGTCCCAGAGTCGACCATTTCAGTCGACATCTGGATTTACTGATTTATGATGAAACGTGCCCCCCTCGGGGGGAGGAGAGTATTCTCCCTACGGGTGTTCCGTGTGCTCTTGACCTTTAGCAAGGCGAACCGGGTGTGAGGGTGGGTGTGGGTGTTTCGAAGAGAAGCGACGACTGGTCAGTGATGACAGGACGATGTAACACTTCTGTCACTTCTGTTGGTACGATTGTTTGCCGGGTTCTAATCCCCGGGAGGGAGAAAGAAAGAGGAAGAGGAGGCCCGCCCGATGTTCAAGGCAATTCACTTTATGGAGTTTCCGGTGAAGCCACGTGCCTAGCGGATTGTGCACCTCACGCGGCAAGGAAAAAGGGATGGGAGAAGGGATGGTTGTTGTCGTATGTTGCTGTTGCACACTTCTAGCGCTGGAGCAATTCAATTTCCGATGGTGGATATGCATAAGTAACGGTGAAGGGTGAAAGGGAAATGGATGCACTTCCTAGCTGGCACTTTAAGTGAACATTATGAACTGTTTATGAAAACAGAGAGCAATCAATCTGCGAAAATGTGAGGTTATGTGCGTTTGCATTCACGAATCAGTCGCTTGATTGGAAAAGAATCGTAGGTTCCATCTAGTATCCTGGTAACGCTAGGGAACGTCTACCGTTTCTTCGCAGCAACCATAGGGCCCGTTAGTTTCGTTCAGTGCGCTTTCCCCCGGGGACTCGGTTGGCCGCGTGCAATCAAAGCGGAGCGCGCAATCCAAAGGAAACAAAAAACTGACCAAACGAAGCCCCCTTCGACAGTGTCACGTGCAACCAATTACTCACGGAATCGAAACGAAGTAATCAACAGCAGCAAGCAGCACACAACCACGGATAGCGCAAACAGTGAAACCGAACGAGCGAACGAACGAGCCGGAACACAGAACATATCGAAGGTACAGCACTGGCCGCCCCGTGTGTCCGTGTGTGTCGCGCTCTCTCCAGTGTTTTGGAAGGTGGCACTCGTGGCTTGGCGCTAGCAACAACATAGGTTGCACCTTCGAGCTCGAACCCACGCACCCGGTATAGGCCTCGCGCAATCGGTGGCGAAGGCGAGAACCTTGCACACTCAACGCCTACTCTGCTGCTCGTCTGGCGACGTGTCGCGCGTACCATTTATCAGCGTGATTTATGAGAGCTGATTTGATTTGATATTTATGAGCTCCTTTTCGCTCGCTCGCACGCTCTCTCTCTATCGGTGGTACTCTGCCTTGTTTCGTTCGGCACGTGAAGGCCAATGGCGTGCCCACACCGATTGGCCACAAAATGGTTACCATCGGGGTGCCGTGTCGCTTCGATTTTACGGCAGTTGTTCGGAGAAAGACAGCAGGAGAAAGAAGGAGATTAATCATTTCCTTTCTGCTCGAGCCCGGGCCCGGGGTCTCTAATGATTGTGTTAAAAAGGATCCAATGGGTCGCATTAATGCGGGCGGGCCCCAGGGCGCCATATTCCGCTTCAGGAGATTTCATCTCCACCGGCAGCACGAATGTCTTTATAGCAAGCTTTGATCATTGCTGCTGCTGCGGGAATAGAAATGAGAAATAAGAATGTTTCATTTGGCGCCGCATCCTACCACTCACAAAAAATCGTAATGAAATGCCGAAATTTGATGGGAAATTTATTAATCTTCGGCATCGGAAGATCCTTCTCGAGCGATCGGAGATCGAGCACCGTCTTTAAAGTTTGTTAATCGTCCTTCGGGGGAGGACATTAAAGACCTACCGCGCCGAATTCTTGGCTACGATGGCAGCTTTGGGTGCTGCATTAAAAAGGGAAATGACGGGCTCAGAAAGCATGGCCATAAACGGAACAACAAGTCCTTGCCGCTGGTCCTGGCTTTGCTTTTAAGATGCCGTTCGCCGGGCTGCTCGCTTTTATGATTGCTTCTTCATTGTGTGCAAAATATGCTTCATTATCGCTTTCATTCGCTCGGTTCACTCTATTCAGCGCACGCTGTTCGTTTCTTTCTTCCTTCCGATGGTTGTACCGCTTCACGCGTGGCACAGCCTTGAAATGGCGCTTTTTGCGCTTGCTCTGCATTGTTCCAGACACTTCCGGCACTGGTTGCCGTGACTGGTCGGGAACATCGGTTCACAACACACATCAAAATGTTTGATTTTTTTTTTTATATTCGATTTTCACAATGTTTTAACACGTAAACCACACATTTATGCGGTGGGTGGGAGGAAGGGAAGGAATTTTCGGAGGGGGAGAGGGTTTCTTTTTTCCTTTTATTGTTTGGGTTGCCCCCCTTTTGGCTTGACGATGTCAATACTTTATGCTAATAATATTTGCTGTTGGGACACAAGTTTCTGGTGTAATAACGCTGGCCACGGTGGCACTTTGGTGATGCCTTGGAGCGACACCGGGAGTTATAAAATGCTCCAAAAGGTCAAAGGTTAAAGCGGATCAGACGGTGTGTATGAGTGTGTATGGTGTGGCTTGAGATTTAAAGTGTTACCTGCCTGGTGTGCGCGCGTGCGTGTGTGTGTGTCTGTGTCGTGCCAGCAAGGTATAACAATCATCTTGAACGGATTGCTCCCTAGAGCAGCTCCCCAGAGGGTCCGTAATCGAATGTGGAGCACACGCAACCGATGTCCGAGTGTTAATGCCACTTTACATTCTGTTCATTTTTTGTAACACCGTTTTTTTTGGAACAATCATGTCCATGTTTCTGTGCTGTTCTTCGTGAGTTACTGTAACGTGTTGTTTCTCCTTTCAACTAGGTTTATTTTAGGTTAGTTGTGCAAGGCGTAGTAGTTTCTGTGTTTTTTTGCAGAGCAGAGTTCTGCACTCCAGAGAGGAAGTGACTCTCTCAAGTGACTTATCAATCGTTTGTGTGTTGAACACCTTAATCGGTGTCGTGTGCATCGGTGTCCTCCAGCAGGAGACAGAGTACAGGCAGAAGATACAAGCCCTTGGATAGCGATCAAGGTCTCTGTAGGTATCGATCGAACGAAGTTAATGCAAGTTTGCGTCAGGTCGCGCCAGTGTAACGACCGTCAGTGACCTCGAAGTGGCCTCGAAGTGGTTGCTAGGGCCAACATCAATTTTGATAACCGCAACCAAACCCCGAACACCGGAACAGTGCACAAAGAGAGAGCGAGAGAACGAGAGCGAGCGAGAGAGAGAGAGCTTATCAAAGGCGCCACCTCACTGACGGTGCATGATAAGACGACGCAGCGTTGCGGTGTGACCGAGCAGCACAACCTAACCTCAAACGGCCACCCGGTGGCAAACGTTATTGGGCTTCAAAGTACCACTGCGTGCCACGTGGGGGGTGGTGGATCCCGTGGGTGTTCCGAGATTTACTTAGCCTCGGGCAGCAGAGGTCTGGTCAATTGCACAGGAGATTGTTCCGGCGCCCCAGCGTGATGCTGCTGCCGCCACCGGCAACGCATTGACGAAGGTCGACAACAAGGTACATCGTGTCTACGCGCCGCCATCGTCGTTGTCGTTTCCTCTTCGTTGAGCAATCGTCAACTAATCAACAAGATAAGAAAACATCATCAACAAGATCTTGGCCTTCTCGCCCGGGCCGCAAGGTAGCACGAGCGGTACACAGGAGGGAGAGAAGGAGAAGCAGGGAGGTGGACTGAGCAATTCCGAGATATGAGTAGTTCGTTAACGATGGGAGCAGCAGGAAGAAATCCAAGTGCCACCCTGGCGGAGCCAGCGGGAAGCACAACAACCACCACCACCACCACCAGCAACAGCAGCAGCAACCACTCGGTCGAGTTGTCGTGTGCGGTTCAGTCGTCATCGCCGTCGTCAACGGTTTCCTCGGTTCGACTGCCAGCGCTCCGGGAGATTTCCGGAAAGGCGGGTAACGTCGTCGCGGCCGACAGTAATTTCCTGACGCCGCAAGCGGCACGTGAAGGAACGCCACCGCGGGCGGATGCGGAGATAGCGCTCGGTTCGGTACCGGCCGGATGTGTTGCGAGCAGTGCGAGTGCGGACAGTGGTAGCGGCGTCGACGGAGGAGGAACACCACCGAAGACGAAGGTCATCCGGAAGCGCATCATCATCCGGAAGCGGATCGTCAAGAAGATGAAGAAGAAGGACGAAAAATTCTGTGAGTGATCATCATCAGGTTATAAGTAACCCCCCTTGCCCGACCTTCGACCAACAACCAACGGACAGTACCTGACTTCACATCCCGTCGCGTCCCAGTTGCTCTGGGCAGCTCCGGAAGAGCGAATCGGACGAGCACGAACCGGACGAACCTTTTCATTGTTCAACTCGCCTTTTCCGTCGTCTTAATAATCCAACGAACCTGCGACTTACGACGACGATTCGCAATAGTGATCCCTCGGGCAGGTGTGATGGACAGGAGAAATCCATGTGCCCAGCGCCTCAATTTGCAGCCCGCGATGACGTACCATTTCCGACGCGACGCTGGTCGACGCGGCCATAAAGTAGACGACTTTCATCCGATGCGAACCGACGGAACGATAACTTATCAGGCGACATTACAAGCATTGGTCTTTCACTCGTTCGCTCGCTCGCACGCTCAGACTATCGTATCTCGGCATCGCTCCTAAAACCTTTAATAAGACTACGACCACTACGACGCTGCCAGGTTCAGCCTACCACCGGTGGTGGTAGTAACGGTACCGACATTTCCTCCGACACCACCGATACGCTGATAGCGTCCGATACGATACGCGTTTGTTTATAATCGTGCAATTTGCGATTGATTGTTTATGTGATTTCCATCATAGCGGGCCTACTTCATTAGCCGGCCCAATCAATCGGCGCTCGGAATTACCCCGTGTTGAACCGGGGCCGGGATGCCTAGGGCATTCGGATCAGTCCGGAGGGGAATCGCGGTATCTTGACATACTGCCAGCCGACGCGGAGCTTATCGCGGATGGTTTTGTGGACTTAAGTTGCTCTGGATTTACCTCGTCCGTGGCTGTCAGGTGCTATTGTACTTGTATAGGCATGCAGTTGGTGGCTGGGTGCCTTTAATTTGCGTTTGCCCATGGATACTGTTACTGTCTAGTGATACAGGCAGACAATTTACTTACATTATTTGTGAGTTTTACTTGAGATTAATATGGAGTAGACGTAATTTGCTTATCATTATGATGTGTTAGCAGGTCTAAGAAACTTTAAGAAGAATTTTTAATCGCGTTAACCTTTTGGATTTCGTCAAGTGCCTATATACTATACAGGGTTGTTATATAGCTTCTTTTATCCATAGGAGAATATTGATCAAAATGCTCCAAAAATTGTAGAGGTAGTATTAACACAATTTCTTCCATCTGCATTGTCTTCGAAATAAGCGTAACGCTCCCAGGGGACAAGTATATAATCATAAACTTCATGGCGATGAATAGAATCGCCGGGGAAGACTCTTATAGACCATTCCGGTTTGGATTCATGCATAAATTTAATGCTAGCCAGAATCGAATCCCCATCGTCGGCTACGCCATGATTAACGGCGTGAAAAATTCAGCGGAATTAATCATACTCCTCAGAAACGCAATACGACTCTTGGACTCTTCGAACTCCGCTGTGCCAGCCTGTGTTTGTGGCCAGGTTGCTCCAGTTGTTCGTACCATTGTTCAAAGGCACAAACAAAGTGTGAGTCCACCTTTCCACCAGCCGTGGCATTCCATCTCTAATCGGAATCGCGGCCAAATTATCAACACCTCCTTAGCTGCACTCACACAAACACATCCTCCCAGACCGGCCACAACCCTCCACGGTGTCCGACCCGCGTGATTTCCGTGATTTCACCGAATACCCTTTTAATAATTCATACCATCCCATTAGTCGCCATCCCTTTTTGGGGGAGCTGTGGGAAGTCCTTCAGTCCATCGCCGTCCATCGCCAGAAAGCCCCAACCGCAACCCAACAAAACCCGCTTTAACGAATCCTTCCTGGAGCCTGGTCCAAAAAGGGGGAGGAAAGGGTGGGTTCACCAGAATTCGACAGCTATGATCATCCTGGTGCAAGCGGCGGTCCGGAATGTCCAAAAATTTAGTTTTGGTTACATTTTATCCGGACAGTCGGCAGTCGGTGTGAGCAACCAGCAGATATGGTGCGTTCCGGCCTAGCTGCCTGGCTGCTTATACGTAGCCACAGTCCCCATTCCGCGTGTCAGCACCTTTTACGCTGGACTCTCGCCATGGCGAGTGTGTGTGTGTGTGCGCGCTGGACGAGCGGTGGACCTCATGAATAATTTATGAAGCGGCCAACTCAGCACTCCGACCGCGTCTGACCGGTCGGGCTCGGGTTTGTGATTGCTGACCTACGGTCAATCCTTTTCGTTCCGCCCGCATTTTGTCCCCTTTTTTGTCGCCCCGGGGTGTGTGTGTCGGTTCCGCGGACGAACGGTTCACGGAGTGCACGAACACCCGAGAGACTCATAAAAGCACTGCGTAACCCCGTTACCGTCCGTCCGAACCAGCGGGGGGCCGCTCGACGGTGTGACGATGAACTCCAACCCGCCCAATGGCGAGCATACCTGAACATATCACGTCCGCTTTGGTCGGGGGCCCTGTGCCGTGTCGGAACCGTGCCCAGCACCAAGTACCGGGCCGGGAGTTCGGCCTGAGCGACAATCATAATAACAATAATGATAATCGCTGTAATCATTTATTACCATCAAGCGCGTGATAAACAAGGGGTGAAGAAGCACGGGGGGACGGGGACCAGCGACAGCGACAACACCTGAACACCGTGCACCGTGGCCATTAACGTGAACGTCGACATCGTTCCTTGGTTTTGGCTTCGGCTTTGGCACGGTGGCACTTCGAGTACGGGAGCAAATTAAAACCAGCTCGCAGTAGGAGGAGGCACCCTGGTATAGGTCATACCTCATAAACCCAAGCGCTTAGTAGTGCGAGTTCATACTGGGAGGCAAGAGTAAGAGGGAACCCATGAAACCCCACCGGCATCCAGCGGGAAGATTGATTTTTCATAATTTATCCACAAAAATTATGAATAACTTTAGAGCAAAACATTGCGCTGTTGCCGCAACGGGTGGCGGGGGTAACTGAACCAAAAGCCAATTAAATGCCTAATTGAAATGTTTCCCGTACCGAGTGCCCATTAAGCCGCCGCGGTCACTCCTTTTTCGGTTCCACGACGCAAAATCCCATTGCATGAAAGTGTGTCGGTGTGTGTGTGTGCGTTGCGCAATCAAAGCGTTAATAGCGTGCAGGAGCCGAGGCTTGAGGCCGCGTGGCTCGGTTTGGAACGTCGAGCACCCCGCTCATCAATCAGTGCAGGTCACCGTCTGTGGGGCGCGCGATCGTAAGGACGCTGATACGCACGAATGAACGACAACTCACGCATGCACGCACGAACGCCATCGAGCGACCATTTTATTGTTGGTTTTCGCTGCTGCTGCTGCCGCTGCTGCTGCTTTTGTTTTATCGAGGACGACGCGACGGAGGACCGCCGACGCTGGTAAAGGCTGGTAGTGGTTGTGTAATTGATTTCAGCGGTATCGGTGCCTCTTGGATGTGGAAAAGCTCTTTGTTTGCTCGCGCAAGTGTGCGATATAAAGCATAAGAAATGTCATAAATTTTCGGAAGTTTTTGGTGTTTCGCGAGGAGCAGCAGGAGTAAGAGAAGCAGAGCAGAAGAGATTGATTTAGTGTGTACCCGAGGAGGCCAACTAATATTTCCAACGGCGAGAAACGATTTTCCACCCCTTCGAAATGAAAGTTAATTCCCCACACAAGAATCGCCTACGCGGTTTTTCACCATTTATTGGTGGCCGGCTGGTTTATGGTGCCAACTTTACGATGCAAACCAGCACCAGTACTACCTCCTGGACGCCACTGGACCGGCCCTTAGGCAACGGGGTGGTGAGGTGATGTCTTAACACTTTAAAATAATTAAGAACACCGAAGCAGCGTGACCATTTCGCATCGGAATGCCGGCGCTGTTCGATGCCGGATGGATGCACTTGTCTTAAACACGATTACACACACACACATACATACATACACGCTCTCTCTATCTATCTCTCTTTGTTCAATGTTTTGCCGAGCGTTTACGACCAGCGACCGACTACCCGAACGGAATTCGAATGACCAGAAGGCGCAACAAATGATCCGACGTGAGCTGGACACACACACACACACACACCACACCCGGGCCCTTCCTTTCAACCATTTTCCAAGAATTGAACAGTGAGCAGCCGATCCGATATTGTCACCCGGGCAAACAACATTACTCGATCGAAGGAGAGCAGACCAATGTCCGATGGCGGTGGCAGCAGCTGTTGACAATAATTTTTGTCCGTCGTCGTCGTCGTCGGTCAGTTTGGTTTTGGTGTGGCCGCGGGGACATTTCAAAAATGGAAAAAGGCCGATCGGTCCAAACGACGGTGGTCAAAGCTGCGACGGCGACGGCGACGGCACGGGTTTGGTCTTTCGCTGACAGTCGTTTGGCAGACGGCCATAATGCCGTCGACCGACCGAGAGACATCGTGCGGGTTTCTTCGGTGCCGTGAAGTACCGGGGCAGTATTGGCCAATAAATATGGATTGCGCAGCACCGTCTGGTTTCATCATTTTTTTGTGCAGAGCTTGCTAAGGGGATATTTGATTAAATGAAATTTCAATTTAGTACATTGTACTAAATAAAGAGAAGGTCCTACAGTCCCATTAAATGTAAGCGCCATTTTGATGGCGATATCTCGCTTTAGAGCTCGTTTGATTCAATTTACCAAAAGCCTGCTTTACCTCCTCCTTCTCCTCTAGGGCCCGATGAGGCCCTCATCGATCATACCCCAAAAGCCTTTAATCCTGACAAGGACGTCGACAGCGACAGCAACGACACCGAGTACCGATTGCGCGCCCCATTCTATGCTTTCTCATGCATGTTTAATCCCTTTTCCTCCTCTTTTAGCAGCCACAAAAAACACACACAGACTAATGCTTCCCTTTCTCTTTCTCTCTCTCTCCTTCTTTCCTTCTTCCAGGTGAGTATCTGTGAGCTCGTTTCGCTGGACGTGAGTAACCGATTATTGGATCATTTATATGGATTTGGTCGTTGGTACGGTCGACCACGGGTTCGTTCGATAGACAAGGGTCCAACTCAAACGCACGCACACACACACCTTTCCTTTGTGACGTGAAAATAATTAATGATTTAATGCATTCGGGGGAGTTGGGATCTTGCTGCTCACAGGGTCCAGGAAGACCATCGTCTTCCTTGGGACTGGTTGCTCATCGGATCGCTTGTCACTCGCTGCCCTTGCTGCGTCTTTCATCCTTCCGTTGTTCCTATATGTTGTTGTGTTGCTCCGATACACGCGCTTACGCGTAAGAGTCACGACGGAGGATCTGCAGGGCGAGGAGTGTGAAAATGTTTTCCAACATGCAATCCCCATCTTCCCTTTCGTCGGGGGTGACGAAGGGATGAAAGTTGAAGGGGTAGAGGGGGGCGGGGATTGGGAGCTTAGAGCGTATAAGCTGCTCAAGCAGGTGAGTTCACTTCGCAACAACACGAGACATCCGTTGGTTGGTGGGTTCGGGGTTGGGGGGTTGGGATCGCAATCCGATGCTCTACCCTCTCCCTGTCTCTCTCTCTTCCTCTCTCTTACCCCCCTTCACTCGGTTTATCTCCCCTCATTACCCTCGGAAACCACCGGAACCCAACCGACGACTGACACCACCGGAAGGTATATATTCCCTGGGTGGAAATTTCGTTTTTCCATCCCCAACCCCCATTACTACCCCTCGCCACCCATTACGGGTGGTCTATGGAATAGCTTTCTTTGTTCATCGGACGGACGGATGGACGGACGGAGGCAAACGGTGTCCTTTCACCTTTTTCAAACCTCACACCCCGAACACGCTGATACTTTCTACTTTCCCCTTTTTTTCACTCTCCTTGGCCACGGCCATCGGACTAAGGTTGACAAGTGGTTTGTGATGGGAAAAGAATTGTCTACTCGTGAAGCGTGTAGCCACATTGCTCCCTTCCACACGCCACCTCACTCCTCCGCGTGTTGCGTGCATTTACGACGATCAAGGTGATGTTGCTTATCGCTGTTCAACAACACGATTAGCCCTTAATGAAACGACGCCGGGAAGAACATGGACCTGAAGGGTGTGGAATGGGGAGGGAGGGAGAAGAGAAACACGATTACGAGCACAAACAGCAGCACTGCAGGGTCCCTGCTTGGGAGGATTCGAGGTCACGCCATCGCCACCGCCGCACAATTCGCCTTTAAAGCCACCATTCGATGGTGAACGTTCGAGAGCAAAACACAAAGAGCAAGGGCTCCAGTTTTGAGTACTCGTTGCCCAATTGAGGGACCAATTGAGGGACTTTTACGATCTGCGATTCAAAATCCCGTAACTACCAGAATGAAGTTCGCAGAAAAAAAAAACAAAATGAACTCACTGGATGGACTCGGCAGTCCTGGAAATTCGGACAGCTTTAAACCCGCACCGGCACGGGAGGATTGCGTCCAAATTGCGCATTGAAGTTCGAACACTTGGCGCGAAGCGCGAAGCGAAGGCCGCGACGCTGGTGGCGACCGTTTTCCACCCTCAATGCGAAGCGAAACGAACGTCTAGCGCAGGAGGTCTAGCGCGAGTATTCCGCTTTGTTTGTTCCGCTCGCCTAGCTCACCGCCTTCCCCCCTCCCCGAGAACTTGATCCATTTCCACTCCGCCCCCATCCACCGATCACCCATCGATGGTTTATGGCCTTTCGCGGAACGCTCGGTCGTCGCTGTTCGGAGCAAAGCAGAGCGGTCCTGGATCCAAGCCAAGCCATGTCAAGCGAACCGATTATACGTGTGTGTATGCGCGCGTGTGTGTGTGTGTGTGTGTACGTGTGTGGGTGCGTTTGTGGCCGAAGCTTGCGATTTTCCCGATAAACCATCCACGGACCCATGGCTCTCTCTCTCACTCTCTCTATCTATCTCTCTCTTTCCCACTCTGTCTCTCTCTCTCTTTCTATCCCGTTTGGCTCTCTGTTTACTAGCAGCTGAGCCGTGGAAAGCTGAATGGAAAACACTCGGAAAAAGGCGTATAAAAGAACAGAAAAAGCTACTCTCAAGAGAGCTCGCACTTAACGCTACGATAGAGCAAGAGAGAGAGAGAGAGAGGGCACCACCGAGCACGAGAGAGAGAGAGAGAGAGAGAGAGGGAGAGTCAAATTTCCGGGGCGCGAGCAAGACAGACGATGCAAACCCCTCGAGGCGGACAGAGTAAGCGAAAGAAAGAGAAATAAAGAGAGAGAAAGAGAGAGAGACAGAGAGAGAGAGAGAGAGAGAGAGAGAGAGAGAGAGACGTGAGACGCGGATTTTGAGTGATTTTCCACGAGCGAGCGGCCAGTACACACCGACACCGTAGGCAGCCGGGACAGTACCGGGAACGCAACCGAACCAAACCGTCAGTTGCTCTCTAGATCTCGCCTCAAATGTAGGTCATCATCCCGAATTCCAATTCCGATTCCGATTCCGTCGTTCCGGAGTGTCGCTTTTGGGTCGCTGGTTGGTCTTGTAGTGTGCGTTTCCATTTGCAAGATCAACCCCCCGTGGAAATCTCCCTTATCGCAGCACGATATCCGATTGAGTTGGTTTCCCGAGTGTTTGATTACGGAGCAGCAGCTGCTGTCCGTGCATTCCGTTGCCAGAGCACAACACCCAAAGACTTGTGAGCACACACACAAACGCATACGCACACATACACAAAGTGAATGATGAAGTGCAGCAAAAGAAGCGAATTGTGCGAGCGAACCGAATCCGAGTGTGAAACACAAGCCACTTGGTGCCACTTGACGCTGAAAGGAAGGAGGCGAATGGGAACGATGATTATGTTTCTGCAACTGAAAACCGCTGGAGCTCCCGCCACCCACCGTGCACCGTACGTAACACGTGCCCTGTGGTCTCGTCGTCGTCGTCGTCGTCATGGCGCTAAAAACCCATTCTCCGGAATGGCAATGGCATCCGGTTTCTTCTTTTTGGTTTGACGTTTTTGCGACGATTCCATCAAGCCCTTCGCCTGTGCATCGAAATGAAGAGCATCCTTCCTTTCTCTCGCGTATCATGTGAAGCGCAACAATCGAGGCCACGTGTTACGTGGCAAATAAAAAAAAACACACACACAAACGACGCTCCCTCGAGCACTACGACGCAATCTCGAGCGGGGGCTTTTGGGCGTCGGAACTCGGTTCGGTTCGCCACCCTTTCGGGCTCTCGGTTCCCAGTCGTCGTCGTCGTCGTCGTCGTTGTAGCACGTGAGCACCACCACTGCGCACGGTACACGTGAGCACCTGAAGAGGAGCAACCCCCCTCCGTGGGTCGAGGAAGCGAGAGAAGGGGGCGGACGTGGTGGCCGATTCGCACCAACACCCGGCACCAAGTGTTATTCTTCAGATGGTGGCTGACGAGTGGGGGGAGGGGGGGAGCCCTGGGAGTTGGCTAAACAAAAACAAACCACCGCCCCTAAAGGTTCATCGTCAAGTGGCTACCACTTTGGCTCGTCGTGTGTGTGTGTGTGTGTGCTGTGTGTGCTGTGTGGTGTGGAGGGACCGGGTTGCCGTTCGAGGAACCGTTTTACTGATAGCGCAGTATCCTTCTCGCAAGGACTCTCGACGTGCGCGCCTCGCCTCGCCTCGGGATCCGATGTCGGCCAGCCTGACGCCTGGCTGGTGCCCCAGTTTGTCTTTCCCTTCCCCTTTCTCCACTCCACCAACCTTTTTTCCGCGCTTTTGTTGATCTTCTTCGCTCTTCTTTTTCTGAAGAGGGCGGGGGGTGTGGGAAAGGGGGTGAAATTACCACCGACCATGCGTCTCCATTCCGAATTTCATCCCCCTCCCTTGATGGCCTTCCCTTGATGGATGGATGGCGCTGGAGGTTGATGAAATTTGCAACAAAAACATTGCCCAAGGCGCGTCTCCAAAGTGCTTCAAAGCCACCCTCCTCCCCGGGTTGAAGGGGTTGTCCGGCGGGGAGGGGGTTGTTTGAGACACTTAAAGCGATCAACCCTTCCTTCCCCGATGAAGTAGACTGTTTATGTAACGCTCGAAGCCAGTGAAGTGAACATAAGCACATAATCATGTGCTGGTCCTGTGTAAGGGTGTGTGTGCGTGTGTGGCTCTGATACGATCCGATGCTTTCTCTCATAACAGCCTACCAGCTCCAGGAGTGATCTTAAGCTGCGCCTCCTTGCGCTGTCATCATCCCTCCCCCCCGGTTTTGGCCTTTCCCCTCTAGCCCCATAGCGATAGAGAATGTCCGTCGGTGTTCGTGCTCCCAAGTGGTTCCCAAGCTAGAAAGACGCCGTGACGCCGTCCGTGTGTGGGTGGATGTCTCCGTGTATCCGAGGGTGCGTGCGTGCGTGCATGTGTGTCTGTTCGTTACGTTACGTGGAGTGTAGAACGGTTTAGTCGTAGCAGAGTGAGTGAGGGATGTGAGTGAGCACAGTGAGCCTGGGCGACGCGCTGTCCACCTCTTCCGCTAGCTCCATCAGCGTTTTTTTCCACCACAAAAGCCAAGCCCCTTCTTCCGCCTCCCAATTGAACCCTCTGTCTGTCAATCCGGTCCCAACCGATCCTATCGCTCCTTAAGGAGGGGGGTGATGCGTCGACGTGCACTGTGCAGTCCTAGTCTAACGGCCTTGGCATCGAAGTAACCAGCGAACCGACACAGGACAGAGGCTACAGAGACGGTTCTGTGCTGCGTGCAGCGTCGCCTACTCCCTGGAGTAACCGGAGTGACACGCGGTGTAACGTGCACGTTACTACACGTTTGAACCCTGTGCGAGACCTGGCCTAGACTGCCCCAAGACCAAGACACACACACACACGCAAAAGCAACTGACAGGTTGCTAGGAGTAACCTGTATTTCCTGGACTCCTGCGCACCGCATCACCACCACCACCAACCACCGCAACAACAACAACAATGAGCCAAAACTTCATTAACCTGTCGGAGATCCGAGGTGAGTTTTGGGTGTCAGATGCGCTTCTTGTGGTCGTTGCACTCCGCTCTGCTTCATTTTTCTTACCCCCTCAGCGTCTACGGAGAGTGATGATGGATGAATGGTCCCCCCGGGAGGGTGTCAGGAGGGGAGCAAAACAAATCCGAGGACGAGTGTTGTGTTTGTTTAGGAGCACCGTAGATTCGTTTGTGAAGATTTGTTGATCCAGTGATTGTGGATGTTGATGAAAAAGGGTGCTTCTTTGCTAGCGCCCATTTGCGTTGTTGTTGCTTCAAATTCGATTACATAACCCAATGTGGGTACCCTTTCGTCTTCAGACAGAAGCAAGTCATTGGATTGTGACGAGTCCTTTTGCAGTCACCTGAACGGGTAAAGACAAACAGAAAGGCCCCAGGAATATATTAGCTGCATTGTCAGACAAGTTGAGAGTATCTAATCTTATTTCCAACTAAAGCAGTCCCCTTTTCAAGGACAAAACATCCTTAATGTTAATGATCGTCCGGGAACCGTTGACGTTCGAAGATATGTTAACTCCTTTCTTGCTTGCTTTATCGTCTAGACTTTGGACGAACGACGGAACATTTCGAAAGCATCCAAAAGGGCGACGCCTTCCCCACTAAGAAAAGAGGTTAATATCTTTTTCATGACCCCCGCCAAGTAGCAACCTCGTTCCACACTCCTTATTGTTGGCCACCTCCCCCTCCCCAGGGATACAATCTGATGGATAAATGATCTTTTAATGTGGTAACATGAAGGGTTCTGTCTTGTCTCCACACATTTTCCGCCACTCCGCAAGCTCTCGCTCTCTCCCGTTCTGGTGTCTCTGGCTTTCCACGCGTCCGTATCGTGTCGTGCCACCCCCCCCCCCCCACTACGCGAGGACGAACCAAATCTTGAGACATCGAGCCGGCCACGCTAACGACACCGCACCATGCCATGCCATCGCCGGTCGTCGATGGCGTTTGGCGATTGCGTTGCGTTGCGTGTTTCGCCACCATTTACGCCACCGGTTCACCCGGTTACCCTCACCCCCCCCCCCACTCCGGGGGTGTCCTTGTAGTGCGCAGTGCGAACCGAGGTCAAACCAGCTTCGTCGACGACGCCGACGACGACACCACCGTAGGGTGCCCGCGCCGTCATGCCAACCGTTGTAGCGTTGGCGTTGGCGTTAGTTGGGACCGTGCTTGGGATTGGATCATTACTTCAATCCGCCCCCGGGGTTGGGGACGAACGAATATTAATTTGATTTTCATATCGCTCCGAACCCTACACCCTGTACGTCCCCTCCCCCCATCCTCGGGACGGGTATGATTACACGGCAAATCGGTTTGTCCTTGAAAGTGTTCCGTTTCGCCGGTTCTGCTGCGCCACGACGACGTGCGGACGTGGACCTTGGTATTTGTGCCAAACTGTGCTGCTGTTAGCGGCGTTGCTGGATCATTTCACTGTGTGTTGTGCTCACCACACACCTCAATCAGGTCGACGGAGGAGATGTCGGTAACGCAATTAAACGCCGACGAACCATGAAACCCGGTGGCCGTCAGCGAGGCCAAGATGGCCACAACACATTATCTAACCAGGGGGCAGGGGAAATCCAAGGACAGAAGTTCTAAGAAATGTCTCGAGAAAACGGAACGCCAGCCAGCCACGAGCAGCTGCTTCTCTGTTTCTTTCTTCCTCTCTTCCTCTCTCTGCCTCTCTCTCTCGCACTCCCTGTCTCTCGGGACCACCACCGACGCCGTAATGCATTCGGTGCCTCACTTCCGGTCCACAGCCAACCGGTGCGGAAGTGAATGATTTTATAAAACTTGTTTGTTTACCAAGAGCCGCATACCCTTGGTCGCATCATTCCGCCATGCCCCGGACCCCGGCTTCGCTACAGACAGTTCGCTTCGCTTCGCCGATCATGCAGCTGGCCAGCCCCCGCATCCCCCCCGGCACCCGGGAGGATCCTCCTACGAAGGGGTTACCCATCGGTTGCGTTGCGTTCCGGGCTGCAAAATTGCGAAAAGTTGCTCGTCCCGTCCCGTTGCGCCACTCGCACCAAACTTATCGCATCAGTGACATTATGAATTTTGAAAAACTTTTATCCCGCCAGTACCCAACGGCCCTTTTCCTCCGGTCCTCTTGCACCAGTCTACCACGGTTGAGCAAGCCAGCCAGCCAGCAAGGACCGGAATTCTGTTGCCCGGCTGTAAGGCACCGACGAACGAACGAACGAACGAACAATGAAAATGTTTTTCATTGGAACGCGGGGGAGAGGCGAGCAAGTTGCGATATCGGGTATCTGGGGCCAAGATGGGGCCTCTTCCGGCCACCGATTGGTGAAGGTCATCATCATGGTCTTCATGGTGAATCATCGCATCATCATCCTCCGCATTCGCTAGTCGCGAGTCGCGTGGAATGTTGATTCCATTGGTGCACTCGCTTCGTGGTCGAAAGAATTGCGTTGGACGCGCAAAGATGATTGCAAATTAGCATGTTTTTCATCGGTGAGCGCTGCGCTTGACAGTTGGCTTCTGGCCCATTCAATTCCTGCCGGTCCTGACACATGCTGGCTGCAGTTATGCCACGAATACGCAATTTATGTTGCCCCTCTCAGTGTATGTTTGTGTGCTCTGGTTGGTTCTATTGCGCTGTGTCTTGGTCATAAATTTCCCTTCCTGGCACTGCTGCTACGGTACGCGACGCGATATGGACGTGCTTTGCGAAACTGGGAATGCAAAGAACGAAGAATGCAGTTATTATCACTCGCAGCAGCAACAGCAGCAGCAGTAGGAGCACCGGTGCAGGACGGGTGCATGTTTACAGGAGCACCGGATTTGATTAATTGTGGCCAACAAATTGATTGCCACCAAGGAACACGGCAAGTCGTGAGTTGGTTCGTTGGTGTGTCTCCACAATGCGCCCTTTTCTCTACTCTACTTCTTGCATCATCGCTTTTAATGAAAAAGTCAATTGAGCGTTTCAGGGATTGCGTTTAGCATAAAATGGAAAAAAACGGTGCCTCCGAGGATGGCATGGCGATGGTGCACAACGGGGCAATAAAATGTGAGATGCGAGCGAGTGAGAGCGAAAGCGAGAGAGAGACTTGTTGTATCATCAATCAATATAGTCTACCTCCGAACCACTTATTGCTCGTTCGATTGCACGATGGCGAAATCGAGAAGGTCAGAAGACGATCCGGCCAAACCACTCTGCTGCACCGCACCATGCAGACCTGACTTGGCCGGGGCTTGGCGTACCAGCTCGTTATCGGCACTCGAGTTCCCTCCACCCTTCCCCTGTTGCACTACCACTTTCGAAGCCGGAGAGGTGCAGGGCGAGCGATTGCATCGAACTCTTTGCATCCACGCAGCACGTTCCATGGGATCGCAGCTGGTGCTGGATGGGTGGTGGTGATGGTGGTGGTGGTGCTGATCGTGAAGGCGTGATACAAACCACAAGCACCACCACCACCACCACCAGCACCACTATCACGAGGTTGAGGTCCTTCGCACCGCAAGTGGGTGGAGATCCTTGAGGGTTGAAGTGCATCGCGGCGAAGGGGGTCGGGAGTGACCCGGATCCGATCGATATGCGATACGGGATGATGCAATCGACTGCACCCCCGTCCAAGGGAGGGAGGGGATTTAGGATGCATCGACAGACAATGCGGAGATTTTCCAGTTTGTCACGTTTCCCTCACCCCGCAGGGTGAGTCACACTCCCGTGGTATGCTTTATGAAGCTGCCTCCCCTCACCTACGGCTCGTTTGTTGGCCAAAGGAATGATTGCGGTTTGCGTGAGCGTGAGCAAACACGAACCAATGCTGCTGCTGACCAACAGTCAACGGTTTTTGGTTGTGGCGACCGTTGTTGTCATTGTGTGGTGGCCGCACAAAGGTGTTGCAGTAAAGCATCACGTGAGTGAGTGAGTGAGTGAGGGGTAATCACTCTGTCATCCACCATGGGAAGCGTTTGATGAACGCCGTTTTGGATGATAAACCGTTCACTACTCGTACTTGATGGTTTGTGCTTTAGTGCGGTGCGCTTATTAACTCTCTTCTCTTCGAAACAATTGATGTTGAGGCTTTAAGCTGCTGCACTCCTGAACAATATCATTAATCTAATGATTTATTGTTGATCTCTGAAACACCAGGGCTTGTTCTATTGTGTTTTACATAGAAGAATCCCTTTGTATTTGTGCCATAGGTGTGTTGAGGAGCATTAAGCTGTTAAGTTGCAAAAAGATGTGTAAAGCAGCCAACATACCAGGTGCATAAGCTTAAAATTAGCGTATGCTTCTAGATGGGTTTATCGAGTAAATTGAGCTGTTATCGACCTGTCATTTGTTTTTTTTTTTGCATGGGTTAGACACCTGTTCACGTAAATCAGTGCCCATCATAAGTGATTTCACGCAAAAACAAATAGTTTTCCTTGCGTAATCATGTCAAGTTTTGTGAAAAAAGGCCGAGTTATGGAGAAAAACATGAGAAGTTGATTTTTCTCTACGACCAGTACTTCAATTCGTATGAAGATGTCGAAAAAGGGCTTGACGAGTGGTTTTCCTCGCAAAGTCGACAATTCTTTTGGAATGGTATACATAAATTACCCGAAAGATGGGAAAAATGTGCAGCTAGCCAGGGAAAATACTTTAAATAAATTATTTTGGCTTTCTGTTAAAAAATTGTTTTTTTTTTTCGACAAAAAAAAAACGGTAATTTTAAGCTTATACACCCGGTAGACTGTTTTTGTGAAGTGAACAAACAGGAAAAGAAGGAACTTTCTGTGGACACCTTGTCATGCACGGCCGATTCCGATTGATTGTCCCGGTTAGCTTCCATTCCGCCATTTCGGTCATCGGTTATCGGATCGAACTCACCTTTCAGTGATTGGCGCGCGTGCGTTCGCTGGCATTAAGTCATAAACATAATTAACGGCCCGAACCAATCTCTCCAACAAACACCAGGGCGAGGGGAGCTGCACGGTATGACTCTCTGTCAACCTAGACACCCTGGACCGAGGCACCCTGGAGGCGGTTAATCGCTTTGCCATCGCACCGGTGCTTAGCATCGAGATGACCTTTACGGACGTATCGGTATGGCTATGGCTTGTACCTGGGAATGGCGCCACTTGGGATGGGGATGTCATAGGAACACGAGGGACTTCACTTCGGCAACCGGCGAGACCGCGTGGGCGCTTCCTAGCTGATATATTCAGTATGCTCGTTCGATGAGAATACTTTGTAGCTTGTGCGCCGCGACGACGAGCATAAACGCGCGAAAGCGATCACACTCAGCACCCGGAGATACCCGGAGACGAGTCAAAGCTCTCATTAAGTCTGGTGTTGTTCAGTTGCTCCATTTGCTGGCGAAACCACTTTGCACACGATGCCCTACGTTGAACGTTGACAAGACAAACTCACCAAAAACACTACGGGATGGATGTCCCCGGGGGAACGATCCTCCCAAGGACCGGTGACAGGATATCAATGAAAGGATGATAAATTATAATCAAAATAAATTACTCTCCAAGACACTGCGCTGGGGATCGGTAGCCTAAACGTTTAGTGGCTGACTGGCTGGCACCCAACACTGTGTCCTCTAGTGTGCCCCCCACCCTCGGCGGCTGGCTGAGTTAATTAAGATTAATGCTGCCGAAAGTTTATGCCCCAAACTGTAAACGCACCGTTTTGCGTGATTGTGCTGCGGGTTGCGCGGACAATTGTGTGCGTTGGTAATTGTAAAATACTGTCCCGTTTTGTCCGCTTTGTCCGCTTTGTCCGGTTGTGACGCTGTTACGCACGAACGCAAAAGGTCACCGAAAAGATGATGTTCTTGATGTGCGAACCCCCTCGGAGAGGAACTGGTGTGAGCGATAAGTAAGCAACATTTGGAGTGAATTCACTGACGTAGCCCGGTACATCCGGTGGCCGGAAGCGGTTGCGCGTGACAATAACACCCCCGACCCCAGCAACATCAAAGGCAATGGCATTCAACCGCACCGCTTACTACGCTCCGTCCATTTCCTTTTTGCAGTCGCTGGACGGATGATAATCAAAAAGGTGACCGCGCGGGTGGTCCGGGTGCTGGTGCGAGCAGTTTTAATTAGCCCCTGACCACAGTGGCAGCGGAAAGAACTTGCGGGTTGCGCCGACACGCACACCCCATAATGCGATGTAAATAGCACCGCGGCGGCACCGGAAATCCACTGACCACACCGCAGATCGGGCACACCAGAATCAGTTTCCAACTCTGGCACGATCCGGAGGCACCCCCGAAGGGTGGTCCCAGGGTAATATAAATTATGACCAGTCCCCCGAACAGCGCGCCGTGGCGACCACAAATCTGTCACCGCACCGCACGTTGGCCAAGTGAATGGCGTGGCGGATGGAAATTAGCGATCTGCGGCCGCACACCACCCCATCCCCCCCTCCCCCCCGGGGACGGTGGGGTCACGGTATGCGATTGTGTAGGTGTCGCGTAGGCCGCGCGGGAATGGTATTTCCGCTGCGCCGAAGACACCCACGCTCCACCCACACACACGCCGCCGCCGCCCGGCTCACATAACCTTCAACCGGGCTGGACACCGGGTAAACAGGATGACCACCGACGGGGGGAGGGGGTTGATGTGCCAAGACGGGGTCAGGAAAGGGGGGAAATGGAATTACACTGGGAGGAGGCCAACTCAAAAACGATCGTAAACCATTTCACTCGTCGCTGGTTGGCTGGTTGCCGCGTGATGCAATCCCTCCCCTCTTCTCTGCCTGTCTGCCTTCAATGCAAACAACCGTCGCCCTCGGGCGGTGTGGTTGAATCGCATTTTTCCTCCCCCCTTTTTTTTGCGCAATTTTCCATGAAAAATGTGCAAAATGCAATCTGCGCCCTTTGGGGAAAATTGCAATTTGCTGTCCTTCGGGCAGCCCGAGCATCCGCACGTTCCGCTACTGCTCTGCTTGTACTCTGCTGGAATGTCACTCGAGGGTGGCCTTCCCTGCCCGGGGATTGCTCGCCACAATCAGCGAGCCACGTTTTTCCACGTTTCATTTGTTTGTTTTGCGTTCATGGTCCGGTCGCACAAACCGTGCAACAATTTAATTAAATTACTTTGAAACCTGAAGCTTCCAGATTGGAATTGGCACTCAAGCTACCACCGGCCGTCGTCTATCCGTCGGAATTCATAAAACCGCAGCTCGACGGCGGCTCGTAAAGCTGGCAGGCGCCCCAGCGAGAAGATTTATAGCGGCCACCACCCGTTTTCGGGTGACACAATCTTAGTGTGTAATCCGCGCACACACACATACCGTTCACTCGGCGGCACCAAACATTCAGCCATTTTAGCGCGATTATTAATCACAATTTCGGTGGAGAGCGATCTCTTCGGACAACAAACAACAACAACAACAACAGCAACAAAAAAGCCGAAAGGATGAAACGGAAATAGGTTTGGTCTGTTCCACACCACCACCACCGGCTGGGCGGGAACCATCTGACTAATGGATGTGATTTTTCAAGCAAGCAACGGACCGCCACGAAGATGCGTCGCCGCCGCCGCCGCCGCCGCCGCCGCCAATCCATTCCGGTGCTGGCTGGCGAAGGTCAAGTAATGTTTCGCATGTTACTGCTCTTAATCTACATTCCTTCCGGCCTGCTGTCCTGCTCCATCATCATCCTCCTTCGAGGAACAGACAGCCTAACGGTGGCGAACCGGTGGTGCCGATGATGGCCAAGGTCATTATTTATCGGCTGTCAAAATGGAGAAGGAAAGCGAGCGACATGTGCCGCGGCGGCCACTTTGTCAGTAGCAGCCACAACCGGCCATTGCCGAGGCCATTTTTTTTGGCGGGAACATGGTGAAGATGGCGCTACGTTCTGTTCTGTTCCGGTCCCGCCACCAGTATTACAAATGTCCAGATTGCACACACTGACGTGAGATGCGTGGTGGTCTGGTATGTCGGAAGAAGATGAGACACGGACACGGTATTCTGCGCGGTCCAACACGCATTTGTCTAGCGGCATGGCAGCTGGCAAAGGCAACAGCAACGACATACCCTCGTCACACGCCGCTGTTCAGCTCCAGGGTCGTGGAGTTGGACAGTTTAATTGAAACTGCTTCTTGGAGCTTGGAGAGATGGGATTATTGGGGATTCTTTTTTGTGGGTGATTTTCGCCAAAATACCACCAAACCCAGTGCCTCTGGCCGTGCGTTGAGTGACAGAACTCGTTCGGTGCGAAACTCCACTTCAGGTCTCGTCTGCTAATGAAGGTGGAGGAAAAATGTGTGTGTGTGTTTTTTTTTTTTTAATTTTCCATCAACCTCAGATTTCAATTAACCGATCCATCATTCAACTCCTTGAGAATCCCTTTTTTTACCGGTCATTGGAGGTGCATATCTGCTTTGGAAGTAAGATTACTGACAGCCTTCTCTCGGTTGTGACCTTATGCTGCTTTATTCCGCACTTTGCGTTGTCCGGCCTGTTGACATTTACTGTCGACAGCGCATCCGGTCAGCTGCATCCTGTGCATACTATTCCCTTGCGGCCTTCGGTATCCACCGGGTACATAAATGACATTCTCTGCTATGTTGGTTTGCAGCTGCAGCATACCCAGGACACGCTCGAAGATGCCACGTCTACAGTCCTTCTTTACTGTCCAACCACTCAATACAAACTGTCACGTACCGCTACCGTAGCACCAGCGGCATTTATTAGGAATGGAAAGCGTTTTATCGGTTCCCAGCGCAATGCTGAGCATGCTATCTGTTGCTGCTGTCGTTGCTGCTGCTGCTGCTGCTGCTGCTGCTGCTGCTGCTGTCCCCTCTAATGGCGGACGAAAGAATTAATATAATTTCAAACTTTTCGTCCCTCGCGCACAATCATGGATCGAGATGCGCATTAAAGTCGCTTTCTTAACTTTCGAGCTTAACTTGATCAAATGGAGGCGCCTGGTGGTGGGTAAACTCAAATTAAACGAAATTATGGTCCACAACCCCCACCCAAAACAACCCTTCGCAAACCCTGCTCCTCCTTCGGTGCCGTATGCTTTTGATGGCATGGTCGAAAAGATTTCGGTCTCACTTTCCGCCTCAACAGATGGTGGCACTACCCCCCCATTTTTTTGTTGTTCATTTTCAATACATTTTCCACCAACCCCAACGGAGTGTAACGGTCTGATCAGTGAGAGGGAAGAGTGCGGGTGGTGGTAAGGACCATTCAAAACGAGCGAGCCAAATCAAATTACATACACATTCACACCACGCCAGTCTCGGTCTCGCACTCTCTCTCTCTCTCTGTCTCTCTCGCGCGTTCGCTATTTTTAGGGGGGGCGAGAGAATTTTTGAGCGAATCTCACGAAAAAAAAGCAATGCTCGCAATACTTGAATGAAAATTATTTTTCTCACTTTCCTTTCTGCCACCAGGCCAGGCAGAGTGGCGGAGGGTGTGGGAAATACGGCGATATTGCCTTTTCCGATTAACTTGGCCGTATTTTTATTCCGCTCCCTAGCGAAAACCATTCCAAAGGGATGGCCCGTACCGTATCGGGTACTTTGCCGGCTAAGTAATATTTGCGACCGTGTTACCCTCCCCATCCCCGACTCCCGGCACTCCCGGATCTTGGCGCGATTTTGCCAAAGTAGCAAAAGGCAAGCAACCACCTTTAATGTTGATCCGAAGTTTGCGACTTTGGCGCGGGATTCCCCCTGCACAGACCAAGCACGGGGGTGGTTGTCAGCGCTTTTACGGCGCTTAACCGAAATGGAACACACGCTCCTCCTTGATCTACGAATAGAGCGTTTCGCAAACTGGATTGATGTTATATTTAGCATCGGCAGCATCGACTATCGGTGGCCCCCAATCTCCCGCCTACGCGCGCGCTGTTGTGTCAACGGATTCATCGCCTCCACGGTTTCGCAGGTCAGGTGACATTGAATGTTGGTGTGCGTGATTTACACTCACACACACTGTGTGCTTGTGTGAAAAAAAATGCTTCTATATTATGCTGATCGTAGCATCATTTCTCTGCTCGGAAAAAGATGGTGGAATGTCCATGGACTGTGCACTGTAGCCAAGGAGCAGTAGCTCGGGGAAACGCTTAAAATCTGGTTTGTGCAAACACTGTACACGGGCTCCACTTGCAACATAGTGCTCTCGTACAGCAGCAGCAGCAGCAGCAGCAGCAGCAGCAGCAGCAGTAGTAGTAGTAGTAGTGTCCACAGCTGGGCACTGGACACCACATTGCACAATGTATTCAAGCGGGACTCTCAAAACTGAATGGCACTCATGGTAGAGCTACTTGAGCTGACTTCCGTTCCTTCCTCCGTTACGGAACGTGCACATTGCGATGTGTT
Source organism: Anopheles darlingi (assembly GCF_943734745.1). NCBI lineage: Eukaryota > Metazoa > Arthropoda > Insecta > Diptera > Culicidae > Anopheles > Anopheles darlingi. Next base: position 57,312,427 of record NC_064875.1, read on the forward strand.
TGCATTTAATTATTAAAACTGCACATGATGCACCTCTGCTGGCCTGTGCTTACGTGCACAGTGAGCCAGTTAATTGGCAATGCTACCATAACGATGTGGCGATGTGTTCTTTTATTTCGGAAATTGGCTGCTACTCAATGCAATTGCAAAACTAATCACTTGAATGGTCAATAGGTTTTCTAGAAATAGGGCGAAAGAAATTGAAATTGAATTTTAGTAGAAATCCTGTGACGCTGAAACTGCGAATTGCATCGAAGGGCGATAGCGAGATAGTCAAATTCTGCAATTTTTCAACTTCTCATACCCTACACGACAGCAGGAAATTGACATCCAAGCGTTGGAAACGCGCGTCTCAATTTCCAAGAGCCACCAAGGACGATGAGAGCTCAATCCAAGAACCCCCGAGATCACGCTTCAACTTTATGTTGGAATCGAAAAACCGGGAACCATTCGTTGCGATGATCACACCAGATCGGTCAGTTTCGCGGAGTTAAACTCCTGGAATGATGCGAACAAGTCAAGTCCCAAACTCAAACAGAACCCACCACCCCACGAACCTCACGAACGACCAGCTGACTTCCGGTGCTGGTGTCCCCCGGTTCAGCCCCACGAGACACTTGATGAGAATTTTAAATGAGATTTATAAATCACTTTTTTCCACCGTTCCGTCAGTTCCGAGCACGAGTTCGCCGCGGTATCGAAGGATGTCTGCTAGACATCCAACGAGAGAAAGAGAGAGAAAGATAGGGAGAAAGACAGGTAGCAAAGCGGACCAGCGCGTTCCTGCCATCACCTGGCGGACATGGCTAACGGGCTTTCGACTTCATCTTGCCACTGCGCTTCTTTTGCACCAGGTTTTGCTCGTTCGTTCGAGAACCGTTGGTGGTGCCATTTTCTATTACTTCCTCCCGAGCAAATCGCAATCGTTGATGTGGAGAATGTTTCGTGTTTCCCGCTGAACTATTCCGCCGTAATTTTTCTCTGCAAAAGTCACCCAACAGCAGCACAACGCTCATCCCTCTTTCACTAGCCGTGTCTCTCTCCCTGTGTGCGTGCGTGTCAGTGTCACTGATGGATATAGTTGAGCCGGACGATGTCACTGGAAAATGGGAAAAGTTTAATCACTTCGGTTTCGCGCTCACGGCAACGGCAAGCACAGCTGGAAGCACGCGCTGCAGGTGAACCGAACACGGGATTTACCACGCACCAGCACTCGCACACACACACACACACACGCGCGCAGACGGCACATAGTTTTCTCATTCGTTAAAAGCTTTGTTTGGGAAAGAATTCCGGTAGAAGTTCTGTTCGGTGTGTGAACCTCCTCCTGGTGGCATCGTCCTGATGCAGCTTCGGCAGCCGCTGCGCCTCCAGCCGAAATGCCATTAGAATCAACGAACGTTTGATTAACATATTCTGTTCCACTTCACTCGATTATGCTGCTGTCATCAGCAGACGACGGAGTGGTACCATCTCCAATCCGGGACACACGCACACATACAGTGTGTGTGTGCCTGTGTGTGTGTGCTCCTCGCAATCAGCCGTTCATCGTTGGGCACATGAGTTAGAGGGATTCGTTCACCAGCAGCCTACATGGTCGGTGCCATGAGCATAAACATGAGCAGGAGTAGCAGCAAATACACGCATACGCACACACACCGGTTCGATTGATATGATTGATTGATTCAATTTTCTACTCATCAGAACGGAACGGAACGGAACTCAATAAAGTTTCCAAGAAGCATGCGACCGACCGCTTCGTTCGTCCGCTCGTTCCGTTCGTTCCTGGCCGGTACGAAGGGAATCTTAATCGTTCCAGCAGAGAACGGGTTGCACTCGATCGAGTGCCAGGGACGCATTCGCAAATCGCGTTATCCGTATCCAATCCAATACTCTTGTCTTGTCTACTATAATCGAGCCAAGAGTTCTGTCGTTGCGAGTACGCGAGTTGCTGAAGGAGCTTTAAATAACGAGCACACAAACACACGCACTCGATCGAGTGGTGGCCATTAATTATTGCAAAAAGCTAGTGTGTGTGTGTGTGCGTGTGGGGGGGTAATGCCACAATATTTATTGGTCAACGCGCGGCGCAGTTCGAGCGCTTGAGCGCCAATAGGGAGGTAGACCAACCAAAAGGAGAAGTTTCTCGCCTCGCTCATAAATCATTGTGACTTTGAAAAAACGATCTGTTTATATTAGCTCTCGTGGTGGGGCAAGGGTTCGGGTTCGGCTTTCGGTTACGACCGGCAGCGATTCCCGGTTCCAGTGTACCGGCGGTCGAGTGGGAAGCGCAAATCTATGGAGCTGACTGGCTGGCATGTTCGCTGTCACTGTGCGCCGTTCGCTGACCGTTTTCGACCGAACAACCAGCAGACGCAAAACGCGCGGGATTTTGTTTGTTTATTATAGCGAAGTCCGCTAATTGGGATCATTAATCAATTGTGTTGTGTTTGGCATTCGGTTCCCGGTACATGTCCACTGCACTGCACAATTGGCAAGACGCAAGGAGAATGTCCTTTTGTACCCGTGTTGACAAAAACGGGGTGTTCACATGATGATACTGATGAAGGTCTTTACGGATCGTTCACCTTCTTAGCCATTCAAGAAATGGTGACACCATTTTCTGTAACCATCCACTAAACCAACACCAACGACTGCCGTTTGGGATGCAAACTGTCACCGGCAGCAAGAGTGTGTTTGCAGGATTGCTGGAGTATTCGATTATGCTAAACAGTCTAACAGGCGGCTTATCCTGCCCCGCGGAGGCGCACTCGAACGGTGCTTACGCCACGGTATTAACGGGTATGAAAAGGTTAGCGAAGCGATTCCGTAAGTAAGCTTCCCGGTGCTAGGTGGAAGTGCTAGAAATGGCCAAAAGCAAACAGGAACGGCTCTATTCCTTTTTTTTCGGGGGGAACAGCTTTCTCATGCTAATGCTACGCCGGTTCCGAGACCGGTTCCGAGGCGTAACGGTCTCGATGCGCCGATGAAAAGGGTCGCCTCTCACAAACACACCATCCTAATGGATTCAAGATGGTGGTGGTGGCGGGGGAATACGATTTGATCGCACGGACGATTCCAATCGGTTTTGATGAAAAGAGAGAACTAAAGTGGGAGAGAGAGCGAGAGGAAGGGAAGCAATGAAACTTTTACCTCTCATAATCAAAAGTAAATTCGGAACGGAACGTCTTCAGCAGCGCAGCAATATGAGGCGAAGCCTCTCCTGCTGGTGGTGATGCTACTAATCCATGCATCGAGCTCGCTCGCTGCTCCTGTACTCAAGTCCGTAGTACTCGTGGATTTGATTGGCAAGTTTTGAAGAGCGGCGTACTTGACAAACTTTACCATTAGCTACTTTTCGCGTATTCTTGGCGTTCGAAAACGCGACGAAAAACTCCTTCAGTATCCTCGTATTTATGTCTTTTTTTTTTGTATATTTCTCTCCCCTGTTGCAGACCTGCGGACGGCATTCGATCTGCTCGATCGCGACCAGGATGGGCACGTGACGCCCGAGGAGCTGCAGTTTATGCTGCGGAACCTCGGCATACACGTGCGGGACGAGCTGATCGATGACCTGCTCCGGGAAGCCAGCCGAACAGGTAAGAGTTCCGTGTCCGTGACATCACCACACGGAGTCATCGAACAACATCATTTAAAGTACATTCTCGCGACTACTCGCAAGGCTACCACCATCGCTACACGAGTCAGTGCTGCTCCATTCTACTTGGCTGGCTGCGGGAAACGGATCCGGTGTTCACCGGCATTTCCCGGTAACTGTAATCGGGGCATCCCTTCCACCCGGGGGAAAGTAAAGAAGCGCAAGATGCCGGGTGCCTCGTGCAGCCATGCTGGCCATTATTTTCCGGCGTAATCGAGCAAAACGAACGAAGCTCGGAAGCTGCTCACTCACTCGGTAGTAGTCTCGGTCTCGGTCTCGGTCTCGGTCTCGGTTTAGGACTTATCGGATGAAAATTGGAAAAACAGCGTAGCCCCGAAAACGGACACCGGCGGGGGGACCACAGTGCAGTGAGGCGAAGCCGGCGAACACCAAATTGCTGTCGTCTGCAGGTCACGTGCTCGGTATGGCGAGGAATGGTTCGACCAATCGTTGGCAAACATCGTTCGCAGCTGTGAAATGGCAATTTCACCCCGCCGCCCCCCCGTGGCATTCCCTCGGCCAGGTATTGTCTTCCTCCTTTGTGCTCCTTCGAATATCGAAAGCAATCGTAGGAAGAGGATGCTCGGTTCGAAGGAGCCTTGAAGCCAGGACGATGCTGCAGCTGAAGCTGTGGTTGGTCCTTTGGTGTGTTCTCTCCGCTTAAGGGAGCCGGATGCTGGAGCCGGACAACAGCTAGAACTCCTATTACTAGTACCTGGTGACAAGCGGAAACGAACCATTTGCCCACCACGAACTCTGTGCGGAGCAGGTTCTCCGGCTCCGGGTCCGGGTTTCGGTTGGCAATCGTTCAACTAACTACTCAGCGGAGGTTAAATGATGAATTTCGTTGCCAAAAAGTGCTCGCCACACACCAGACCACAGTGGTATGAGGGCGGATTTGGCTTCGGCTCCATCCACTAATCCAGATTTCGCGAGTGAGTTCCTCCCACAAAACCCCCTCCTTCTCGCCGGGGACAACCAGCTGCCTTTCTGGTGCCATCCTGGGAATGTTTCATAACGGGAAGCACGTGCCGTCGGCGCGCAGCTGATGGTGCTCCGAAGCGGCAGCTAACTGGATGCCTTTGGGTCCTGTCCTAGCTAGCCAGGACACTGCATTCCAGCGTGTCCTGTTCCAAAGCGAATCGTGCTCGACGAATGAACCAACGGGATAGCAATGCACCAGCAGCACCAGTAGCAGCAGTAGCACCATCAACGAGCTCGCATTGCGTCTCGTAAATTCATCCCCGGTCAATACTGCACTCCTCATCATCATCATCATCGTCATCGTCATCATCCGTGTAGAATGTACGGAATGTACGTTGAACATGGGTACGGGATTATGATGCAGCCACTCGGTTGGTTCGCCTCTACACTAGCGCTTTGACCACTTACTGGCTGTCAGACAGTGCCGGTCGCACGTTCATAACGTTACACAATGTCGGTGTCCGCAAAATGTTGCGCCACAGTGATACCGAGCAAATGCTAATATGCATACCGCTAGACCGGTTCCGGGCATTAAGGACGAGCTTATTTGCTTCCGATTCATACGCTTTGATAGTAATTCGTCGGAAAGCATCTGCCGAGTGCTAGCTGCGCGCTGATCATGTGATTAGAAGCATTTAGAAACTCTCCCTTAGGTGGTAGAAGAAGGATTCAAACTTGTTCTTCTTCTTCGACCGAAACCTGGCGCTGGGCAAGGCGTGAAGAGAGCATACTGTTCCGATAACTTTTCCTTCCTCTCGGCAGCTTATCGCGCCCTTTTGTGACTTTCGCTTATCTATATCCTCACGCCGTGGTTGGAAAACAAGGGCTTGGACGGTGGATGTTTCGATGTCCCGGAGCTTTTCAAGGAGCTTAACCGTCCGTGAGTGAGCAAGTCGATGGAGGGACGGTCGGCCACAACACAAAGAAACACGGTCCGTTTCCATTCCATTTCCAGCGCGAAACGAGACCGTCGAGCGCGATAAGACAAGACCGAGAAACCGAGAGAGAGAGAGAGAGAGGTGGGGCAAGAAATATGGCCTTGACCTTGGCGGTGGCGTTTTGCTCATAAATTACTCCTCGTTCCGGAGCCCTTATCCGGAGCACGAACTCGGAATTGCATTTCGTCCCCGGCGCGGAAGCTCTCTTGGAACCCCTCTCGATCATAGTTTGATTCTGGTGCGTGTGATGACAAGAGCCAAGTGCGTGTGTGTGTGTGCGTGTGTGCGTGACCTAGGTGTCCCCGATAAGGGCGTACCACAACCACCGCAAAAACCGATAGAGACGGCTTATGGGGGCGCTCCTCCGGTATTTGCTCGATCGAATTCATCGTAATTTGCTTTTTGGCAAACATTTACCCATCAGCTAAGCTTCCCGAAGCAAGCCAGAACGCTCGAACTTCCACCGAGCTAATGGTTCTCCCGTTAGATAAGAGGACAACTCAACACACACACACACACACACAACGCGCAAGTCACAAAACTCCCTCCCCCAGGAAAGTCGACAGGGATAAAAGCATTAATATTTCCTGCCGGCTACAGGAAGTTGCTCTATCTGCCATTACTGCAGTGTTGCGGTAAAACATTCCACCTCACAGCAGGGAGTGGAAGAGTATTTTCGGGCGGTGGGGTGCAGAGCTAAACGGATTCCCTCCCCCTGCGTTGCAGACCGAGGGATGGGTGCGATGAATGTGGTGCGATACTACAATTTGCCCGCCAGGCTAAACGATGTGTATGTCTTCCCCTTCCCCTTCTCCAGCAGACGGAGCTTACCTGTGTCCTGTTGCTGCTGCTGTCAGCGCACCTCGACACTTACGGAGCTTACGACGACAGGACGACAGGACCAATCCCTTCGGGGGCATTTCGGGGTTGCTAGACAGTCAGGTTGTGTTGTAAGCCATAATGTTACAGACGATGTTTCACTTGTCTGTTGCCTCTTCTCTTTTCCTCTCACCACAACGGCAGCGCATCGTGTTGGATGGAGTTTTTTTTTTCATTTTTCTTACATGCGTCTCCAGCGAAGGTGCCTCCATCGAAGCCATTCCGCTTCGTTTGGCATGCTTTCGAGCGCCTTCGAGGCACATCATATAGATTGCGTTACTGCGGGGAGCTGGCTTTTTCGATCAGATTTCCGACAAGGGAACGTTGAAACGTTGAGGAATGTGTTTCAATTTTGGGCCACGAAAACGCCGCTCACGAGAGCCTCAAGTCATAATCATCGAAACAGTGTAGCGTCCTCGACGCTGGCTGGCAAGAAATTTGAGCTAACAAAAGGAGGGGGGGAAATAATGTATCTGAAACCGAAATCCCCCGTCCGGTCACACGAAACGGTCGGTTTTATGCCGGTGACCCTTTCCGGTGTTCCAAAAGGCAACAGATTCCGTTCGTGTACCATTTACGTACACTGGAATGGCATTCGTTTGTCTCGCGCGGGAGACAGGGCAGGCCAAGGGAGAGCAAACGATTTGCGCGAGTTGATTGAGCGGTGACGATCCCATACCGCAGCATCGGTCATCGGTTTTGCGAGACGACGGTCTACGACGACGACGTCGACGACCGTTCGTCCAAGGATGAACCTTCCATCATCCCATTCTAGGATGGATGAGTGAAACGGTCGATTGAAGCAGCGACCGAACCATCTCGGACTCGACGGAATCGCCATCGTTTACTCCGATTCCGTTTTCTCGTTAATGCTCACCGACACGTCCCTGTTCGCCCTTCCAGCAAATTACTCGCATTACAAATGGCATCATCCCACCCCGTGACTTTGCCGCGTGACACAATAAATCCCACCGTTTCGCGTTGCTCTGATTCACTTCTCGCTTCTTCGAAACTATTTGTCTGGCCAGAAGCACCATTTAATTTGAATTTATTTCCGATTGTGATTGTGCCCTTCGCTTGGGGCAAGTGGTCGGCCAAGGGAAATTTATGTATCTGCCTCCCGTCGGCCCTCGGCCCAGGCACTGGGTTGGCCATTGTTCGACCACTTCGACTGTGGTGGTTGTGGTCGACGTGGGCGAGGCACCTCACTTGAACATGGGCGAATGAATTAAATCTTTTTCGCTTCCGTTTGCTGTATTGAAAGCACATACTGAAAGTCCTTTCGGCACCGTTTTTTTTGGTTGATTCCCCTTTCAAAGAAGGATCTAGGGATCCGATCCCTTTCTTATAGATCCCACACATGGCTTCCCTTGGTGTGTTTTCTTGGAAAAACCCTTTTCTTACCAACAAAAGCTCCCTGTAGCTCCGTCGGTGGAGGGGGTGCAAACATTCTTTTATTTCAATTCGTCCTTCTCCCCCCGGTGGCAAAATGTTCTGCCTGCCGCTGGAACTGATAATAAATTTTGCATCCAAGATTTATTGCCTTTCACGCCATAAACTTCTGCGACGGTCGAACGGCAGAGCTCAACATGTTAGCTGCTGCTGTCCGTTCTGCGTGCGCGACGAGCCTGCCGCCAGCCGCAATACAATATGGAATGGAAGCACCCCGACCGAGCGAGCGAGCACTCCTGGGGGTCCTGGGTCCTGTGAGTAAACAGTGCTGGATGATTGGCTGGATTTTAACATAAAACATAAAGTGGGAAAAACAAACGGCAGGAAGGTCACGGCGTGCACGATGCGACAGCCACCGTGGCTCTCGCGACTCGTTTGATGTGACGAAGTCATCGGAACAAACGAGTTACCCCCGGAGGGAGAGAGAGAGAGGGGGGGGGGGAAATGAATTTGTTTAAAGTTTCATGGTGATGACGGTACGGTGAGGGCACGGGGTGATAAATCATATTTGAAACGGTTTATGACAGGCACTCTCGCATAGCAGCGTGACTGTTTGAATGCTCCGAGGGAGGGGATGGCATATGTTTGCAGAAAATCATCCCCACCCCCGGTGGTTCCGAGAAACGATTGGAACGTTATTCATTTCCCGCGACACAAACAAGGATCAAATGTGTGTGAGCGTGTGTGTGTTTTTGTTGATGTGTACCGATGAAAGGTTAACTTGATCACGAGGAACCCATTCCGGCAAATTCCATTCAAACTGGATGAAAACAGTTTCGTAAGTGAATTATACTGAACTCGGAACCGTGAACCCGAGACCGTTCATTGGCCAGCATAACGGAAGTGGGCTGTCTGTCTCTTGGAATGGAACGATAACGAGCTTTTCTGCCTAATGAGTAGCTTTTGCTTCTCTACTGGAGCAGAAGAACCGTGACCGATAGATGACTGCAACGCGACTAAAACTGAATCCTGATACCAACTGCCACAGAGCAACCGTTTCATTACAAATTAGTATTGCGCCAACAATTGCAGCCCAAGGAAGGTAGAAATGTAGCAGCACGCCAGAAATAGGCTTTTCAACAGAATCGACCAGAATGGATTTGAAATTGACTTGATTGTAAGAAAAAAAGAGAAAAGAAAAACAGGAAACGCGAGATTTTTTTGCATTGGTGGTAGAGGAAAGAATAAAAGAAATACAATATTACATCTACAACATCGTACACGCTCGGGAGGGCGTCTCTGGAGGAATCGAGCAATCCGAGTGTGGTTCGAGGAATCAATCGGAACATCTCACTCCACAACCAGCCGCCCATTCTGCCGCTGGCTTGAGAAACCTGCTACCTGCTCGCCGACAGCAACACAGGCGCCGAGCGATGGTAATAGAATTTCCTGTACAATCAGATCGATTGCTACCGGGGATTGCACCATTCGGAGCTTAGCATCAGCGAATCGGTACCCGTAGGTCGGTCGAGTCTGTCACTCACCACCAGAAGAAGCTCATGTTTTTTCTTCTCTTTTGTTGAAACAAAAGAAAACCAGTCAGGCCAGGAGGCCGGGAAATGGATTTTTCTTTTCTTGTGTGGAGTAAATGTTTGGAAAAAGGCAACGGGCGCTCCTTCGGTGCCTTTTGAGCGTAACGGAGAATGCTATTAGATTTTCTTCCTTCGATTGCAGCGCTTTGCAGCATTAAGCTTCCTGTATTAAGCGACGGAAGTTTTCATTTTTTCTTTCCATTTCATTGAAGCTTGAAGCTTATCTTGCCGAGCTGTACGTTAAATGAACATCAAAAGCGTGGAACGTGCTAATGAGAAATCGGTGGCTGAGAGTGGCTGTGTCAATCCGTGGCCACTTGGCCACATCTTGCTCATTTATAATGCTTAGTGAAGCATCGATTATCTTCCCTCACCGTCACCGTCACCGGCTCGACACGCCTTCGGAACCATTTACTTTTCCACGCTTTTAACTTTCGAATTTACGAAGCTGTCCAAACCACGTAGAGTTGCCGGTTCAAAGTTTCTGTTCGTGAATCGGTTAATGATAAACTCACAAAAAAAACCAGTTAGCCAACCCAACGGAACGAACTTCCCCCGATAGAAACGAACGGCCGGCAAGACATTGGCCTCGTTCCCCCGGAAACGGAGCACCCCGCAAATGGGCGCGCACAAAAAAGGGACGTCCAAGGACCCTCTAGAGCAACAGCATTGAAATTGTTGATTCGAGGAATTAAAATCAATGCCATTTTAATCCTTTTGCCAAAACGCTGCTGCGCAGACCACCGCTCGGCAAACATTTATTCAGCGTTCAAGCGCCCTACCGGCCACGTAAGCCCCTTATGTCTTAAGTTTTCGGTCCAATCGATGGACTGTGTGTGTGTGCGAATGAAGGGAAAGCTGGTGGCCCGAATGTTTAACGATTCTACGGCACCATTCATTCATGCGCCTTTCTTCGAAACTTATTTGCACGAAGCCACGAAGCCGAAGCTCTGGCTCGAGATCCTGGAGGAAACTTTTACTTTCGACTTCCTGCTCCCGGGATCGGGCAAGGGGGCAGACGGTCATGTTGTCATGCAACGCGAAATGTCAACACTAGACTATTTAGTATTCCGGTACGGGGTCCACGAAAAGACCGAGACCCCATAGAAGCCGGCCAACATCGAGTCCGGCTTAGTAGATATCGATAAAACATTGAAGGGAAGGTTTTTGAAGTGGAAGAAGGACAAGCCGAGACCCCCGGGGCACATCATAACGGATGAAATGTTTTCAAACCAGCCCACGTTGGGCACCAGCCGTTACCTCTCCCCCCTCCCGGAGGTTGGCAAAATTGTCATTTTAATTACATTCGCCTATCTTGCGGTGCGGCATAATTTATGCTGTTTAATAGCACGACCGCGGCACGACGGCCCAAAAACCGTGGGCGTTTGAACCCAACTCCGACGGAGTGGGAGGGGTGTGAGGGGGTGGGTCATAAACAGCGAAATGTATGTTCGGTGCCGTGCCGGAAGACATGACAGGTTCATGGTTTGGCGGTAGCGGTAATTAGGAAAATTTATCCACAAAAACATTCATTTGTTTTGCGCCCAGATAGCTTGCAGCGAAGAAGAAGAAGAAGAACAGAGAAGCGTAGATTGCGAAGAGCGTGGAGGGGGGGGGGGGGGTCGCCCCCTGATGCCTGAAGATAATTTATTACTTCCAGCTCGAGCTCCAGCATGATTTGCATTTTGCACGGTGCGATGAATACACATCGTCTTGGACAATGGCTGGCTGGCTGGCTGGCTGGCAGGAATGGTGAAAGACATCATCAAGAGCGGCCAGGTAATGGGCCGGCATCCTGCTGATCCTCGCATTTTTCACCACCTACCAGGCGCCTCCATCGCGTTTTCTCGTACTCTTTCAAACCACCACACGCCGGGTGGCGCCTGAAGGAAATAATCAACTTGCTACCCCTCCCTCCACACACACCGACCGAACGACCATCTTAAATGGCGAGTGGAGGGGTGAACAAATAAAAAAAATTACCGCAAACTTAAACCGAGATCCCATCACCACCATCACCACCCACCACCCATGGGAGAGAGAGAGCGCTTAATGAAGCATCTTGTTGTGCATCTCGCCCAAGCTATTATCGCACCAACCTCTCCTCCCATTAAGGTACATACACCTTCCACGGAAAGCAAAAGGCCCAGAAGGAGCGAACTCTTCCGCTGCCGTCCGCCGGAATCCCAAAAGCCGCTTCCGGTCGGTCGGTCGGTCGGTCCCTCAGGTGCCACTTACGGGGTGGCCGGAGCCACTGCGAACGGACCGAGGACGGATACCGAGGGCGATAAACATCAGCAAAAAACAATTTTCAACTTCAATCCAAGCTAATCCACTTGCCTCGTTTACCTCACCAAGCAGCACCCTTACTGAACAACTCCCTCTCTCTCTCTTTCTCTCTCTCTCTCTCTCTGTTGGTTGCTCTCGTTTGCAGGCAGCGGTTTGATAGATGAAACAGAGTTCCTTCAGTGGGTGGCGAGAATACAGGCCCTAAAAGACGACAGCAACACCAGCAGCAGCAGTAGCAGTAGCAATAATCCCGCCCAGTCCGCCGACGACGACCTGACGCAGGACCTGGTGGCAGCATTTCGGTAAGCAAATCAAGCAGCAGACGGACTCCTTGGAGCCTGGAGCTCCAGCTTCCTGCGAGCTTCACTTCTCGGTGGTGAATTCTTTGTTTTCCTCGTCCTGGTTTTTTTTTGGGTGCTACCGCCCGATTCCTAATCCTGTGACAAGCTAAGTCCGGGTGGCGGCTGCCGTAAAGTTCTTATCGTAATGCTCTTGATGCACAAATCTCTTCCAGATGAGATCCCGGGGCTCATTTCCATTTGCGAAATGGTTCTTCATCGTTGTTGCAGGCTATTCGTTGGTTTTTCCTACTTTTCATTTTGCTTTCAAGATAGAGCGTCAGGTTCTGCTAGTATGCGGACTTGGATTGAGCAACTCATACCCCCTCGTTGAGGGTGGAGAATGTTGGTTGGTCTTTGTTCTGAAGACATTGTGCATCGGAGCAGCTCTCAACAATCTTTGTTCTACTTCTTTTACCTTATCTCTCTGCCTCTCTGTCTCTGTCTTTCCCTTAACCAGGGTATTTGATCGTGATGGCAATGGGTACATAACGCGCGACGAGCTCAAATCAGCGATGGACATGATCGGCGAGAATGTGACCGAGTACCAGCTGAACGAGATGCTGGAGCTGGCCGACGCCGACAAGGATGGTCGAATCAATTACGAAGGTAAGCATATCATTATAGGCATGAGGCTGCTAGGTAAAGGTTATGTTTTGTCGCGCAAACTCTGCTCCATTCCATTGACGCCACCACATCGTCTCATCGGTTTTGGTTTTTTTTGTTTTGTTTGTTAGCGCTCCATCAATTTTCTCCCTCTGTTTTCTTCTTCCTGTCCATGTCGATGTCGGAGGGTAATTTATCATAAAAAGTTCGATCAGTTGATGCGGCATTTGACGCATGGATTGTGCTGTGACCGATGCCCGATGGGTAAAAAACCCCGGGGAAACAAAATTTAAAATCCAAAACAACAACCAACGGAACTCGGATCTCGACCTTCATCATGTCAGCGTCCCAACCATACCAAACCCAAACATTTTTCGCCCATTTGTTTTTCGCTCTCTCGCTCCATCTCTTCAGTTTCATGGCGCCGCTGCTGTGGATGCTGCTTGTTTCTGCCGCCTTCCCAGCCCCTCATCTTCGCCTAAATGCGCGTGTACTAAGCTACTCCTTCGTTTTGTTTTGTTTTGTGCTCTTAGCGTGTCCAAGCGTGTTAACCTGGTGGTTTGGTTTGTGCCGTGGTGTGGTACCGTTTGTTATATGCCTTTTGGTGGAATGGAAGGACCGATGGGTGCGAGTGTTCGTGTGCTCTTGTTGTGCAACTGTTGAATGTTGAGTTTAGAGTGTTCACCGAACGTACGCCGAAGGTTTACATTGCCTGCTGGTCGTTGATTTTATGATCATTCGTTGTCCATTTTCCGGGCAAGTAAAGTGCACTTCTGCCCCGTCACGTCACGTCACGTCACGTAATGTTTTCATTATCACTCCCTTGACCTTAGTAAATCAAAAGCCTCGCCAACGCTGGTACGCGCTGCGGCTTGTGCCGAAATCCCCCCACCTCCCGGGCGTACTGTCGCCTGCCAAACGATACTGAGCTCACTCTTCTCCCGGGCTTGTTGGTTGGCTCTTCGGGTTTTTCGGGCTGCCAATAGCCGAAAGCAGCAGCGGGGTTTTAATTTAATTAAAACCCCGAAGCCAACCAGACGCCAACAGGCAGGGAAGGCTCTCCGAGCAGGACTCGGAAGCTCGGGCGCGATCGTAGCGATGCGGTTTTGTGGTGTGTGAAGTTTATGGTGCACTAAAATTAATAGTCGACCAATTAAACCATTAAACTGAGCACCGGACTTAATGGGACCGGCAAAGGAACCTACGCGAACCGTTGTCTCTCTTTCCGAATACTCACACACACACACTCACACGCACACACAGACAGCTTCCAATGGTGTACGAGGATAAGAAACGTTGGCTGGATGACGACACCTAGCGATGATCGCTGGAAATTGCACCAACGGCAGCATCGAAACCAACCAACCAGGGGATTCCGAATGAAATATTCCCTCCATGTCGTCGTCTGGTTCAGTGTTCGGGGGATTGGGGCTCGCTGTCTCATGATTGTAAAAATGTTTTTTTCCCCGCCCCACCCCTCGGAAAATGTCATAAAACCTGCAACAAAATGTTTCTCGTTCCGTCCAGTCCAATCCAGGGGGGCCCATTGCTTGGCCCCTGCTACCCATCACAATGGCGCATTGCGGTTCCCATTTCGGGGTCGCTGGGACTCTGGTGCAACACCCAAAACCCCCCATACCGGACTATGATAAAGTGTCATTTATTTCGCCATAAAAATGGATAAAGAATGGCAGCTGACCAAGCCAACGTTATGTGTCGCACGATCGCTCCCATTTTTCGCTCGTTCTGCTGGAGTGGAAGCGCAATATGTAAATAGGGAAGTCAGGGACGAGTGGGCGATTCCATTTTGTGATGACAAATTCATGCCTGACCAGCACTATCTTGGTTTATCTCTTTTGCACCAAAACTCAAGTTGGTGTTCGCAAGTTTAACTGATCGCATGAACGAAAGGGCGAATGCGTATGTGTGTGTGTTTGTCTCTCTTGCGCGTGTACTTGTCTGTCTATCTGTCTCTCTGTCCGTGTGTCTTTAGTGCTGCATATAGTGTGCACGTTGCACTGTGCACGAGCTCAACCGCGTTAGTATTGTGTTTTGTTTTTTTTTTTCGGTGCGCTCTTCGCTCAGCTGCGTGCACCTTTTCACGTGCCTTGTGCATTGTACATTGCTGCTGGTCCGCGAGTGATTGACATACGCACGTCAGTAGTTATCTCTGTGTAGCAAACGATTTTCTGTTTTGTTTTTTGTTTTTTTGCTGATGGTGGTGGTAACAGCAATCATTCCCCTATTGGTGCTCGAATTATGCGCTCCAAATGTTGTTCTGTTTGTTTCGCTCGCTCTTTCCATCATTTGTCTGCCGCTTGTGCCGCCAGCCAGATAGCCAAGGCAAGCACTTGGAGTAGCAGCAGCAGCAGCAGCAGCAGCAGCACGGGCACGGGCACGAAAGGAGTCGGTCTGAACTGAACGTTAATCCTTTCTCTGCCTCTTTGTTCCCCTTTTCCGTTTTTCTCTCCTTCCAGACTTCCAGAACTTTTTCCTTAACAATATCGATACGCTGGTGCAACCGGTGAAGAAATGAGCCGGCGACGAACGGTGGCGAAGCTCACTTACCGAGCATACCAAGTAACGCGGACCTGTCGCCTCCTTGCCTCTAGATTTCCTCGTTCGCCGAAGGGTGGAATAGATTCATTAGTGCAGTGCAGAGATGGGTCGTTTAGTGCATAAGGATGCTCGTAATGTTAGATAGGAAAGTTCTTCCTTTGGATCACTCTCCTTTATCTTAGTCTGTAATCGTTAGTATGAGCTGCAGCTGATGTGCGAATCCGAGAGTGTGTGTGTGTAAGTGTGTGCCCCACGAGTGTGTGACCGAAAGGTGCGTATGTGTGTGTGTGTGCGTGTATGTGTGATGCAGGTATTATTGTGGGTCGAACGATCGATGATCTTTAAGATCTGGCACTATGGCAGCTCGTAGACCCCTAACCTGGTGCGCGGCGAGATGAGTAGACACTAGCAGTTAACTAGTACGACGATAGCTTTAAACGATGTACACACGAATTAAACTCTGCATACATTAAAACACTCAAATGAAATGAGAATCCTTTTTCCCGTGGAGGAAATGCGTCTTTGCATTATTTCGTCACCCGTCGTTAGTTCCTTGGTGTAGTTCAGGTCCCTAATAGCGACGTATACGTATTTCAATTAATCGGTTGGAGAAACAATTGAAAACACAGATGGTGCCTGTCCGATCTTATCGCAAGAGGATACGGACCGGTGGACGACTGGCTGCATCCGGGGTTATGCTTCAGGATCTGCTTCCTCTTGCGCTCTTGACTCTACTATACTATGCTTTTTTCTTCTGAAAGCCACTAATGATAACAATTAAAGTTCAAGGTTTTAATCGTTTTCCTTTATTTCTCGTCCTCTCTTTTTCTCTTTTTCTCTTTTTCTCTCGACCTGTTTCTTCGTTTGGCTGTATTTTCTACTTTCAGAGTTTGCCCGACTGCTACTGTAAAGGTTGTCGCCTCGATCGGTTTTCAGCAGCACTCTTCCTCCTAGTGGGCATCATCGGCACCCGATTGCAGCAGCGCTCTCTCTCCTGTTTCACTTACTCATCGAACGTTGCAGCAATACCGTTCGTTTTTCACTGTATGTTAATTTATACTCTGGTTTTCCCATAAACATCTAAATGCAATTACCCGTTGGTTCGCTGAGCAAAGCTTTTCCACCTTCTTCCAAAGTGGCAACGGCTGAATTTCGTCTAGAGCCTTGCGCGCCGAATTAGTTCAATATGCACGGTTTAACCGCGAGCACACCGGAATTCTTTGTTACGTAAAGTGCTTTAACACAGGACCTGGCTGCTGGAGCTGATACGGCAAACATGCCCGTGAGCATAGGGAATAAGAGAACTTTATACGCAAACCCGAACCACTTTTGGTCAGCTCATAGTTGAACACGCTTTACATGGAGTGTTTGTGTGTGTGTGAGTGTGTGTGTGTGTGTGAGATAGGCGATAAAAGGTATGATTTTGAACAAGAACTCATGTTTTTAGTTTTGATTTGATTGTTGTTGTACGAGCCATGCAAAGATGTAACGGAGGGTTCCTTTTTACTCGAGAATCGATAGCATGAAGGGACAAGGGAGAAGGAAGCTTGGAAAAAGGAAGAGCAAAACAAAAGCCGAAATCCCGATATTTCTCAAGTTTATGCTAGTCCCGTGATCTATCTTTGCAAAAAAAAATCAACAAAAAAATGTTGCATTAAATGTTACTACTCTAACCACACGCAGGCTACAACCATTATACATACTATCGATCGTGGATCTGGTGTGGAGTAGATAAGAGCAAATCAAATGTTTATATCCTAAATAACTTTACCCGATAGTCCTGTTTGAATGTTGTTACTCCTCCAGACTAAAAATCTTATCATTAGGTACAGACAAAATAAAACAACAACAAAAAACTAACAAACACACTCACAGACAGAGAGATAGAGAGAAACACAGGGACGCGGATGGCAGCGATCGTGTGATCGTGTAAAAAAAAATTATGGTAGTGCGGGGGGCAAGGTGAATGGTGACGGTGTGAACGACGGCCCCGGGAGTTGGTTGGGCTACAGGAGCGCACGAATGAATGAATGGGAACGCATGAACGCATAAATCGTAAATAAGGTAGAACACAGGTGGAGACGGTTATGAAGGTTAACGTCGGTTGAAAACCACATATAAAACCCGAAGCAAAAAACAACAAAACAAAAATAAAAACAAAAACCTAAGGTGGGAAAAGCATCTACGTTTAAAACGCTACTGGAACAGCGCCAAGAAGCTGAGCTGCTGATGCTGCTGCTGATGTTGCTGCTGTGAGCTGTGTGGAGGTCGGTGTCGGTGGTGGACGCGAGGAATAAAATAAAAATTATAATGATATGGAAGTGAGGTATGTGATGGGGAGGCAACACTGCGGCCATAGGCCTGCGACGAGACACGTTCTTCGCTCGCTCGATTGAGTCCTGTTTTGTTTTGGTTGTTTGCTGTGAAATTAGAATTAACGGAGAATCATTATTATGCAGCCGCATGGTGGGTGGGGAGGGGGAGATTATCGTAAGTAAGACACCAGCACAAATTCGCTTTATCAACGGCTAACGGCAAGCGGCAGAATTAGTATTAAGCTCCCTAAAATCGCCCCCCCCCCCCCCCCCCCCCCCAGTAAGATGATCGTAAGAGAGGCATCAGTTCGTTGGATCAACACGCAACACTTATCCGGAACGCGCCCACTAGCAAAGCGTCCACGCGCGTTCTGTTCCGAAGGGTTTTCCTGCGATCAGAGAGACTTATTGTTATTATACGCCGTTGTTATACATTATTGTTAAAAAAAAGAGGCAGAAACCATTTACAAACGCAGTGCAGTGTGCAGGAGGCCGGGAAGCGATGCAATACAACCGTTGTATTTTGAGTATCATTTACGCGATTAACGGCAGCATAGGGACTTTCAGCAGCAGATGCGGTGTCTCCATGATGCGCTTTTTTACACACACGCCGCACATACATCAAGGAAACATTTATTACGTTTTTTCGCTTAGTCATAGAAACTTTGCAGCTTTGGTAGCCGTCTTAGCGGGAACGGGGAACTGTGACTGATTTTTAGTACATGATTCGGGCGTATGTTTTACGGAGGGGGCAGCTTAGAAAAGTGACAGAGTGCCTGGTACGCGCATTAGATTTGTTATGTTCCCCTTTACGCATGATCGCATCGATCGATCACTTATCGAACACTTCATTTGAACTTCTATCTATCAACTGGCTTCCTCAAACCGTGGTTTCCGTTTGTGTATTTCTTCCAAAACCATAAAGACCGATGTTCCCTGCACCAAAATAACACTCGAGCATAGCTTCTTCCCCACCCCCAAGGAAGCCAGAGGGTGGACGGCTACAAAAGCTAAACTAACGATGTGCACCGGAGAAGCAGCGAGCATGAGAATGGAGGGGCGACAAGCTAGCAATCTAACCGTGTGTTATTAAATCAAACCGAACAGAATTTAAGCAGATTATATATGTAGCGTGTATATGATGAATAGCTGGGGAGTGCGCGCGCGATCGCGATTACGCTATTTTTGGAAGCATTTTTTTTACATCTTGCCCCTCGCCCCGCCGGGGATGGTTGCGATTGGTGGTGATCGGTGAGGTGGTCCAGCCACCGCCATCATTGTCCAACAAAACGGTAGCAACACCACTAACGGGGAGGAGGGATGCAGTAGCTTGCGTATATTGCAGATACATTATTAAAAGTAACGAGCAATCGTTCCGCGTTTTCGTGCTTACTATTGTGACGAAAACTAAGCGAAAAGCTTAGAAGTTGCGTAATGTGTGGTAGGAGGAATGTGTGTGTTTTTGGTTTGTGTTTTTTGCACCCCCATGTTGAGCTCGATCGATCGAGCGATCGTTCGCGAGGCAAGCGTTTCTTGGTTGTGCTTCTATTTGACGTCTATCCCTTTACCAAACTAAACAAGAAAAACCATTAATAGTGCGTATCTGCAGTGTATTTATATGGAATTGTAATCTCAATGCGAAAGGTATTCGCATGGCTATACACAAAATATACCCATTAAGCATTGCATTGCATAACTCTAAAATAAGAAAACGTATGAACATATGTTAAAGGGATAAAGAACACTACGCAAACCACACTTTAACCAGCATCCCAATACCATTCGTGTGTTATTATCTATATGCCCCGCTGTATGGTTGGCGGCTCACTGGATAACTTCTGCAAAACTGGATACTAGTTGTGGACAGCAACAGTTTGTGGGGGGAGATCGTATGATGGGCAAAAGTGAGGAGTGGAACTGAGTCTGTATTAAGCATTTTTAACAAATCCTATGTTCGGAGAGACCATGCTGATGGTTCCGATGATGATGATGATGATGAGCAGAGAAATCTAGTCAGTATGAGGCGAATGAGGATGCAAATGGAAGCGACCCGTTTCAACCATTG
>NC_064875.1:57337041-57379541 GCF_943734745.1 Anopheles darlingi
TCCCGTAAAATTTCGACACGTGCGATCTCATCCGCTTTTTGGAAACACGGAGTGACGTTTGTTGTTTCTCTCCGTTTGACAGACTGGCAGTGCGTTTAAACGCGCAGAGTTCAACTCACATTTGAATCCAACAGCTGGCTTGATGCAAGCCAGCAGCCGCATGATCTCTCGGCGGATCTTGTTTTATTCGCAGCTCAAACAGGAAAACCAGAAATGTAACTGTTTAAATACAACCAATTTTACGATTACTACAGACAGCAACGCTCACACGAATACGAAATATAGATAACTACAGGTTCGAATAATCTTAAAATTGTGATGGACGCCACGGCAAAACCGATAGAAACTAAACTGAATTAAAAGAATAACAAGGCTATGGCACACATCGTGCCCTAATAGACGAAGTAACGATAACTCTAACAAAGTTCCCTGGGCTCTTCGGTTTTGTGCCGCATTTTACAGTAATCGATGGTTCTTGAACGAAATCGAATATTGCATTAGGGAACACATGAGCCATTCCGTCGAAACGATTTCTATTGTCGGGTACTTTTCCCTATACTTCTCCCACGAGCTAGCATCAGCGGGGCAGGAAATAACGAACGTTTTGTCGCAATCTTTAGGCGCCCTGCTACTGGCGGGATTCTTCAGTGGTATTGCTCCAGCGCTCGAAAGCATCACTGAAATTAATAAATGTTACCAATGTTAGTGAACAGTTCCTTCAGCTCTAAACTGATTCATCTTTATTCTCTTACAGAAGATCTCTGATGCGGGTGGATGTGTGTTTGAGGTAACGAAAACGGTGTAACCACTCAAAAGTTTAGACTTTTGCGCCCTCAGAAGTGTCTTGCGAAGGTCGAATTTGTAGCGCTTTTCGGACTCGCGATCCAGTAAGATATGCTGCCACGGATCGACAGTTGCCTCGATGTTACTGCCATTGCTGACGCCCTGAATTGCGTCCAAGTACGACTGTCCCACGATTGGTATTCCTCTGGCAACGGCACACAGAAATTTGTTCGTGCGAACAACACGGTCCGTCACCAGGATTGTTGCCATCTCAGGTATGTCCACTATCTTACAGCCTGTGTATGGAGAAGAAACAAATATACATATATTAACAAAATGAATGGTAACCTATTTAGCCAAACGCCCATCGGTTATCCCGTTTTGAATTCAAAAGAACTAACTTGATTTCTGGCATAGACTATTTCATGCGGATTTCACTTTAGCTTATCATTAATGGATCATAAGCTTGTGTGGCAAACAAATTCGTGCAAAGCTGCTAATTTAAACTAAGCGTTAAAACTAAGCAAATGTTTGGCTTTACATACCAGCACGAAGGATACTGTCTTTGTACAGATCACCATTGATCCTGGTAAACATGATCATGGTTCGACAGCTAGCGGCACGTGTCGATCGTTTCGATCCCTCACTCGCCGAACCACTATTTGAGCTGTTATACCCCCCGAACATATCCCCGGACACAATTGAAGAAGATTTCCCACTTCCAATCGAACTATCTACCTTGCTGCGCACTCTACTAGCGTCCGTAGTTTCGATGTAATCCTTATACTGTGGGTTGCTAGCTTTCTGGCGTTTCGATACCCTCGTTGGAGCCTTCATTAGCCCTTCTTCCGACTGTACATCCCTTTCTTTGTCAGTCGAAACATCCTTCCTTTTGCGTCCTCGAGTTTTTGAAAGAGCCTCGGTTGCTGTGTTAGTCCCTACGTACTCAACAGACTCATCGATAATCACCTTCGACTTCTTTTGATCCTCCCCTCGACCGCTACGAACACGAACTTTCCATTTATCGTCGTCGCTACTGTTTTCTTCTTTATACACTGGCTTAGCATCGGTCTTGGCCCTTGTTCGAGTTGGTCTGGTTTCCTTTTTCTTCGCAACGCTTCGAAATTTATCGTCGTCCTGATCGTCGTCGCTACTGTTCTCTTCTTTATACACTGGCTTAGCATCGGTCTTGGCCCTTGTTCGAGTTGGTCTGGTTTCCTTTTCTTTCGAAACGCTTCGCTCTTTTCTCCGCATTGTCTTCTCCTTAGCCGTTTTATTGCTGCTCGATGACTTAGCAGCACGATCACCCTCAGCAGTACTTCCCACTGTTAGTTCTTTGTCGTCGTTGCGTTTAGAACGGCTGGTCTTAATCGAGCTACTTTTAGCGCTAGACTCTTTCTTAATTTGCTTAATCCGAGTCGAATCTTCTTTCGCCTTCTCGAGCTCCTGTTCGAATGCTTTACTTCTGTTGGTCTTCTTAAATATGCCCTTATCCTCCAAATCATCGTCACTGCTGCTACCATCGCCGAACGGGTACTGGAGTTTGGCCTTGCTCTGGAAGCGATTTCGCATGGCCAGTTCTGAAATGACATTCGTAGTCGACAGAATATTGTCCGGCTTGGGAAGGGCGAACAGAGGATGTTCCGGAGTGAGGAACTCTTCCAAATCCGAAGGCTTACGTTTCGGCGCTTTCGGCGTATTTTCCACCTTCGACGGTACTTGGAACAACGCTTCGGGTCCCTTGCCTTTCCCGACACTTTTTGGATTCATGTTCTTTGCTTTGGCATCAGTTTTGCTAGTGATCAGCTCACCAATCGGCATAGTTGACGCCATGTAGATATCATCGTCATCAGTATCATCGCCATCTTCACTACGGGTGCTGGTACGATCATCACCCGTTCGGTTCTCTTTGTTGGAGGAAGGCGAAATTTCTAATTTTTTCTGGTCACGATCGTTTGGATGCAAGAGTATCTGTGATTGACGCACAGTGCTATTGATTTGAGGATTAAACATGGAAACGTTGGGTTCATCTTTGCCAGCTAGATACTGCGATTCAATTATCAACGGTACTGTACAGTCGGGATCATCTTCCGTTTTGTTTTCTTCGCTCGTTTCGTTGGTATTTTCAGGCACCTTACTTGCCTCAAGTAGGTCTTGTGTTTGCAGATCATACACGTCCCCGTCCAATAACGGCTGAGTAGCAATTAGATATGGATCGTGCTCCATTCCCTTGCCCATCCCGTGGTGTTTGATATCCCTCAGCACAACATAAGGCACCTTCTTGTCCAATGTACAGCTGTTTGTTGGAGAGGTCATGGGTTGCGTTTGCACATCGTACATACTAGACGCAGCGACTGAAATGTTTTTCTTCTGACTATCCTTAATTCTACCTCCCGCACGACGTGATAGCGGAACAAACTTGGGAGGACTGAGAGCTTGGGTTGCCAGATCGTCTTCATCAATCATCGGAGATGATTTGCTCTTTCCCATGACGCTATACTTCAAATTTTTTCCAGAGGAACGGCCCGGTGGGCTTAGAGGCTGAGTAACTAGATCATCTAGATCCATTACCGTATGTACTGTAACCCTTGTAATTGAACCTCTCTTAACATTTGTCGCCATATCAAATCTAGGAGGGCTAAGGGGTTGTGTAAGTAAATCGTCCTCGTCAATCGGCTCTTGTTGTTTAGTGCTAATCCTATTCGTTGATGAAGATGAAACCGAAACTGGAGCTCGTGGCATTGCGAATGACGTCGTTTCCTTTTTACTAAAAGGTTGTGTTAACAAGTTATATGCATCTTGATCTGTTGGTAACACCCCTTCGGCCACATCTAACGCCTGTGTTTCCAGATCGTATGGACCAATCGACGCGTTGGCTGACTTTGATTGTGGAGGCAGAGAAACTTTCTGATTCCGAGGTATCTCCAACGTCTCTTGATTTTCTTCTTCTTCTCCATCAAAATCAATTGTTGGTGTCTCCCTTGAATCCTTTTGCGAATCGTTGGTCATGATATTCACACCGGACTGCGGCTTGCTTGTAAACTGTAGATCAGGCGTTGTTGATCCACTACGAATGGTTGGTGTCTCCCTTAAATCCTTTAGCGAATCGTTGGTCACGATATCCACACCGGGCTGCGGCTTGCCTGTAAAGTGTGGATCAGGCGTTGTTGAACCCCCACGTCCATCATCTTTTCTATCAGATGGTTTATCAAAATCCAGCTCGGGTGTAACCGAACGATCATCCGGTTCGGTAATTGCTTGCACGCTTAACTTTACAGTGGTTGCAGCCTTCGTAGACGTGCATTTTAACGACAATGGATCTTGATTTTCTTCAACCCGTGTTTCGTTCCACTCGATGCGGCTCATATTGTCCGTCGTGTTGTTACGATGTTCGATAAACGATATCGAATCGACCGAACGATCGGGAAGTATGGAACCAACACGTTTGCCAGCAGCATCATTTGCTGCACCGCGCTGGAACGACACGTCTATTTCTGTATCCATCAGATTTTGCGATGCTTCAACGTATTTGTTATTAAAGAGACCATCATTGCTATTACTATCATTATCCCCTTCGTACAGCTCGGTAATTTGGATGTATTCTTCCTCCTGGGTATGATTGCTTGCCGGAATAGCCTGACCTGAGTCTTTAACAATAGCTTGGGAACCGCTGGAACCATTTGGCTCGGCGGGGCATTCAAGATCATCCTCCGGTTGTTGGGTTTCAGGAATAAAGAAATCATCAAAACTGCCATCATCTTCCAACGGAACCTGGTTGGCTGCCTTTCCTTCTTGCTGCTTAGCAACACTGTGTTCTTTTGTGGTCGACAAAGTTTCATTAGCAATCGATGACAGGGCACTGACATTGTGCTGTTGAGTCGCTGCGACGAAAAGGCTGCTTCGACGATCTTTGAAATCGGACGCAGATTGTGCCGCGGTGTGAACGGGTGCCGAGCTGTTAATGGCTGCGAAAGTTCTTTGTGATCCTTTTTGTAATGTTGTTGTTACTTCATTTCTCGATGCAGCAATTGGTGATTCCTGAAGAGCAGAATTTTTTTTAGTAAGTGTCTAAGAACAATTATTGGAACACGGAGACTTACAGCTATACTGCAATCGATAAAATCCATAGAGTCTTCGTCGAGGAACAGGTCCTGCTGTTCGACGGATTTCGTTGAGCGTGCGATTTCAATAGTAACCACCACCGAACCAAACACTAAACGATTATGCTCACCAAACGCTGTCCAGACCAGAGGACTCAATGTTTGTTGATCGACGATGACGCCGGAATCAGAGCACAGGTCCATCACCTCCAGCGTCTTGGATTCTCGGTCCAAACGAATAGCTGCATGTTTGGGACATATTGTCTGAAAAGTGAGATACAAACGAGATTTGATCGAGAAACCATTTCAACGAAAAACATATAAAAACGTAAACGATAGAAACAGCTCAAATTTCAACGATCTATACGAAAGATCCGAGGCACGGGAATCGTTTTCCGACGTCAGTAATCCTAGATGACGAGTGCATGCCTGCGGTGCAACATTCCCATCAGACAGGTATTTGCATAACAGATGCTGTGTTACAGATTGATCATCAAGTAACTTTTCTTATCGCCAACAACCCATTCCCTTGAGGCGTCATTAACATTTACTTCCAACAGTTCTGTGCCGGCCGTAGGAGAGAAGATAACGCAATGCGTTCCCGCTTGTCTCGCGATTAGTGTACCCGAAGCTCTCGGCGAGAAGGCGCCTCATTCACTGTATCTGCAGTTACTCCGTAGCTGGCGTTCTATCAACATCATCACGAACGAAGTCACTACCGTGCGATCGATATGGCGTCAGGTAGTTCATCGCTTATAGTGTTAATCGTTTTATGTTTCACGTGTGTCGTGCTTGCTGAAGATGATGGTACTACGATCGTGCGCATAAAAAATGGTCCCATAATCGGCGAACGAAGGACAAATTATCTGGCGTTTGAGGGTATACCATACGCGAAACCGCCTATCGGTAAGCTACGCTTTGCCCCGCCACAGCTGAATGATGAACAGTGGAGCGAACCGCGAAACACGACCCGCTTTGGTTCGGTGTGTCTGCAGTGGAACCATCTGATCCCGAACGACGATAAGCTGGATGGTGCGGAAGATTGTTTGTTCTTGAACGTGTACACCAGGACGGCAGATCCGGAGGCCAAACAGCCGGTGATCGTATTTATACATGGCGGTGCGCTCATGTTCGGTACGGGCAGTTTTTATGAACCGGACCATGTGATGCGCCGACCGTTGGTCCTGGTAACCTTCAATTATCGTCTAGGACCGCTGGGATTCTTGAGCACCGAAGATGATCATATTCCCGGAAATTACGGTCTCAAGGACCAGGTGACGGCACTGGAGTGGGTCCAGAAGAACATCCACAGTTTCGGTGGCGATCCGAAGCGAGTAACGATCGTCGGTTACTCGGCCGGTTCGGCCAGCGTGCATTTACACTATCTGTCCCCACGGTCGAGTGGTCTGTTTAGCCACGGTATCGGACACAGCGGATCGGCACTCAGCCCCTGGGTGATGGCTGAACGGTCGGCCGAAAAAGCGAAACGCGTCTCGGCCGCACTCGGCTGCCCAACAAGACAAACGGAAGCGATGCTCGATTGTCTACGCGAACTTCCGGCCGAGGATATCGTGCGCCAAGTCGCTTATCTGTTGGACTTTCTCTATAATCCATTTTCACCCTTTGGCGTTGTGGTAGAGAAGCGCACGGCACATAACCCGGCACCGTTTCTCGAGCAAACGCCTCGATCGCTCATGAGGAAAGGATCGTTCACGAAGCTGCCCTTGATACTGTCCGTGACTGAGGCCGAAGGTCTGTACCCTGGTGCCGAGCTCCTGAGCAAACCGGAATACCTCGAGGCGATCGATACCCGCTGGAACGAACTGATGCCCAGTGTGCTGGACTACCGAACGTCCGTGCCGGAGCCAACGAAACGCAATCAACTTTCTGAAACGATCCGAAAGCATTACTTTGGTTCCGCGCGTGTAACGAGCGATAACTTCAAGGATCTTATCAGAGTATGTGTGCCGCCCTAAGCCAATGACCCTCCTAGGGTCTAGGTCAACTCAATGACGTTCAATGTTTTTCTCTGTTTCCCTCCCTTCAGCTCATCTCGAATCGCTTGTACTTTACGGGAGTGACGGAAACGGTCAAACTGATGCAACCGCACACATCGGTGTACCTTTACTTCGATCACTTCAAGGCCAAGTACGGTGTTGGGGAAGCACTGTCGCATCGAGACGACGCTGCAGAGCTGCTCGGTGTTGCCCACGGTGACGATGTGCTACTTATCTTCTCCAGTATCCTGAGACATCTTGTACCGTTTACGGTGGAAGAACTGGCCGTAGCCGATCGTTTCGTCGAAATGTATGAAGCGTTCTCCAAGGGAGCGAAACCAAAATTCGGA
The DNA here is from genome assembly GCF_943734745.1 of Anopheles darlingi. NCBI lineage: Eukaryota > Metazoa > Arthropoda > Insecta > Diptera > Culicidae > Anopheles > Anopheles darlingi. The sequence goes on from NC_064875.1 coordinate 57,344,272, forward strand.
GATTACGAATTGCCGGTACAGGAGTCGCCGGACGTGATAAGCTACTTGAAGCTTGGCTACCCAACGAGCGAAATCATGCGCTCGAAGGGTGGTCTCAGCGATGAAGCTTTCTGGCAGGGGCTCGATTTTAACGATGCGCCCTATGAAGCGGATGAAGATGCCAAGCAGGAGAAGAAGGAAGAGGTTTTGCTGACGCATACCGAGCTTTAAAAAATGCAGCATGAAAGCAACGAAAAATGGAAATAATAAAAATCTTAATACTATTAAGAACAGTTCGATTCCATTTTAAGCGCAGAACCCAGCTGTGAAAGAAGCACATCAGGTACCAAAAGAAAAGACTACGAAGTTGGCACAGATAAGATAATCGCAAGCGTGGTATGGTCCGCACACCACACCAGGGACCTCTATAGAAAACGAATGAAGGTTAAAAGCAGAGTACTGACCAAAAAGATAGTCCAGTACGCTGTGAACCGTTGCGCGCGTTGCAATTTACCGTACCGTGGGGACCACCACTCTACGGGCGTTACATAAGCCACCGCAAAGTGACATGATGTTGATTCGAAAATCTGCCAACAACAGGCACGAGGCAACAATCTGGTTGCTGATAGTGTACATTTTGCAATCTTTCGTCTCCGGAACGGTGGTCCAAATTGAAAATGGACCTATCATTGGTGAACAACGGGAGCATTTCTACGCGTTCGAGGGACTACCGTACGCCAAGGCACCGGTAGGGGAGCTCCGCTTTGCTCCTTCCGAACCGTACAGTGATCGATGGACGGAGCCACGGAACGCCACACACCTTGGATCGTTCTGCATGCAGTGGAACCATCTCGTGCCGGGCAAGGATAAACTGCTCGGCGAGGAGGACTGTCTGTTTGCTAACGTCTACACTACCTCACTCGATGAATCGGCTGGCCTTTCCACGATCGTGTATATACACGGCGGTGCGTTCATGTTCGGTGGAGGAGGTTTCTTCTCACCAGACCACCTGCTGCAGAAACCGATGGTTCTGGTCACTTTCAACTACCGCCTCGGACCGCTAGGCTTCCTCAGCACGGAAGATGATGTGCTGCCGGGTAACTACGGGCTTAAGGATCAAGTGATGCTACTGCAATGGGTCAAACGGAACATCCGCCATTTCGGTGGTGATCCCGAACGGGTAACGCTGGCCGGATTTTCGGCCGGTGGTGCCAGCGTACATCTGCACTACCTATCGCCAATGTCCCGGGGATTGTTCCAGAACGGTATAGCCCACAGTGGAACCGCACTGAATCCGTGGGTGTTGGCTGAAGAATCGGCGGCCAAAACGAAGAGTATCGCCAGTGCACTGGATTGCCAAACTAATAATGGCCAGGCGCTGGTTGATTGTCTACGAAAACGTCCCGCCGAGGATATCGTTCGTCAGGTGCCGATTCTGCTCGATTATCTCTACAATCCTTTCTCGCCGCTTGGCGTAGTGATCGAGAAGCAAAGTAAGCTGAACCGTAAACCCTTCCTTCCCGATCATCCGTTGGTGCTTTCGAAGAAGGGAAAGCTAACGAAAGTGCCACTCGTACTGTCAGTGACGCAGGCGGAAGGCTTGTATCCGGGCGCTGAGTTCATTAGCAATCCGGCGTATCTCGAGGATATTAACGAGCACTGGAATGAACTGCTACCGAGCATACTGGACTACAAGTCAGCCGTACGGGATCCACAGCAACGGTACGAGCTAGCGGTGACAATCAGTGAGCGCTACTTCGGAAAGGAACGCCAATTGACGCCCGAAAACTTTGATCAGTTTGTATCTGTAAGTATCAATTTACATCGTATTACGCACGCGGACATGCCATAGCTCATTACTGGCACAATCTACCGTCGAACAGATTCTTTCCAACCGGCTGTTCTTCCAAGGAGTGACCAAAACGGCCAAGCTTCTGCAGCCACATATTCCGGTGTATTTCTACTACTTCAATTTTAAGGCCGTTTACGGTCTAGGCGAACTGGTATCCGGTTTGGCAGGCGAGCGAAACCTAGGTGTAGCGCACGGAGAAGATACGTTCCTGCTTTACCCCAGCAGTATGCGTGATGAACATCCATACAGTGCGACCGAGCTGAAGGTAGTGTCTAATCTCGTTACCCTGTACGATACCTTCTCTCGTGGACTACCACCGAGGTATGGTGAGCAGGAGCTGCCCATCCAGAACGTTACCGGACAGCTACGGTTTCTAGAAATTCGACATCCCGCGACAGAAATGAAGACGGCGTACGGAGTAAGCGATGAGGCGTTCTGGGACAAATTGAATTTCAACGAGCTTCCAGTAATCAAAAACAGTCCCACCGATTCCCATACCGAGCTGTAGACAGCAAACGGAGCTGAAGAATTTGATAACGGAACGGGACTTGCCTTTCTTATCAATCAGCAAACCCGGAAACAGCTTCCTATGACAGCTTATCGGCACGTAACCCAAATTTCTAACTGCCGTTTAGTTACAAAACTCTCACATTCTACGTTCGATCGTGCCTGATCATGGTCTTAGCATTGCGTTTCGCGTTACTGTTCTGCTTTTGTACCGCATTTGGAGCGAGGAGTGGTGTGAAAGTGACAATAAAAAATGGTCCTCTCGTGGGTGAGCAGCGTGATAGTTACGTCGCTTTCGAGGGTATACCCTACGCGAAGGCACCGATCGGTGAACGACGGTTTGCGGCATCCGAACTGAACGACGAGCGTTGGTTGGAACCAAGGAACGCAACCCGCGTCGGTGCTATTTGCATGCAATGGAGCCACTTCAAGTCGGGTGCGGACAAGCTCGAAGGTGAAGAGGATTGTCTGTTCCTGAATGTGTACACACCGAATCTGACGCCAGCGGAGCCCCTACCGACGATCGTGTTTCTCCACGGTGGTGCGTTCATGTACGGTGCTGGAGGATACTTTCAGCCAGACTTTTTGCTCACGCGGTCCCTGGTGCTAGTAACGGTAAACTATCGGCTCGGGCCATTCGGGTTCTTGAGTACCGGGGACGATGTGATCTCCGGTAACTTTGGACTGAAAGATCAACGAACGGCCCTGCAGTGGGTGCAGCGGAACATCAAGTACTTTGGTGGCGATCCGAACCGTGTCATTCTTTCCGGATTTTCGGCCGGTTCCGCCAGCGTTCACCTACACTATCTTTCTCCCCTTTCTCGGGGACTCTTCGCATCGGGTATCGCTCACAGCGGTTCAGCATTGAATCCGTGGGTCATGGTTGAACAGGCAGCTCAAAAAGCGAAAACAATTGCTGCTGCGCTTGGTTGCCCCACTGACGAAAGTGAAGCGTTGCTAAGCTGTTTGAGACTCCGTCCGGCGGAGGAAATCGTAAGACAGGTGCCAAAGCTACAGGACTATCTTTACAATCCATTCTCTCCGCTGGGCGTAGTGGTCGAGAGTAGTGGTCCCCGTAACCCGGAGCCATTTCTCACCGAGCATCCGCGCAAACTCACACGAGAAGGATCGTTCCATCGAGTGCCGCTGATCCTTTCCGTCACCGAGGCAGAAGGACTGTATCCGGGAGCCGAGTTCCTTGGTAACGAGCGCTACGTACAGCAGATCGACGGCCAATGGAATGGGCTGTTGCCAAGCATCTTGGACTACAAGTATGCGGTGACGGATCGGCTGCTAAGAAACGCGCTTTCAGAGGTAATAAGAAACCGTTACTTGGGTAAGGCCAAATTGAACGAGCAAAACTATCAACAGTTCACCCAGGTAGGCTTGTTGCTTAAATGTACTCGCCAAGTAATACCTAGCTACCCGACCCTTGCTTTCTACCTTATTTCTAGATGCTCTCCAACCGATTATTCTTTGCCGGGGTAACGGAAACGGCACGGTTAATGCAACCGTACATACCCGTTTACCTTTACTTTGACCAATATAAGGCCAGCTATGGCCTCGGTGAGGCAATAACAGGAACGCAGCGAAATTTGGGTGTCGCTCATGGTGAAGATTTGCTGCTGATTTTACCCAGCAGCTTACGCGACGGTATACCGTATACCGCGGAAGAGATGGCAATGGTTTCCCAGTTTGTGGATCTGTACGAATCGTTCGCATACGGGCGTACACCGCGTTTCGGGTCGCTAAAAGTGCCGGCCCTGCAAAATACCTCTCCGCTGACCTATCTGGCAATTAACCATCCCAACAGTACGATCACGACAAACGACCAGCTGAGCGATGAAGCGTTCTGGGGCATTCTGGACTTTAACGATGGTACTGCGGTGCAGGATTCTGGTTTTTGCTGAAATAAAGTCCTACCTTATCTTCGATCACAATCGTTCGGAAGTTTGCTTTCGCCAAAGAGCCGATCAAGTTGATTCCCGGCAGAATTGCGTGCCGCACGCCTTTCACGTTCAACCGTATCTACAGGCAAAAAAGGGAACGTTTTAACCGGTAATTCCTGGAGGGGGCTTCTTAAAATACCTACATCATCACCGGACAGGGACATGGCTGAGCGGACAAATCACAATTCACGACACTTAAAAATCCATGAATTCACGAGGACCAGCCTGCTGCTTTTTTCGATAGCGGCGGGAACGCAAAATAAATTAATTTTGCGTCGTCTAATTTTGACATCGAAGTTGGCGCTGTTTTGATGCAACCCAGATAGCACGAGGCAAGAAAAGGTGACCAAAAAGAACGCAGTTTTCTGGAGCACCTGGTTCCTCGTGGATAATTCTTTTCATAGCCCGTGGTATATTTCCTACCCATTTTATGTACGACAAAATGCTCAAAATTCCTGGAAGACGAAATAATTGGATGAAGAAGTGGTTATAAACGGGACGCTGTGTGAAACGCCGTTGACAACGCTGTCAAACGACCACGCGCCGCCGGTTTACCCCGCCCTCTTGCAGTTCGTCCGCTCCTTTCTTCCGTGACAGACGTCGTGCTCATCGTGCTTGTCCGCCGTCTTTTCTTCGTTCAACATGGCCGCACTCACAGACTCCATCCTTGATGCCCTCGTGTACGATCATTTGTCGCGCAAAGACAAAACGTTCGCGGAAGTTTTCCTCAAGAAATACAAGTCGGTAAGTACGGTCTCGGTGCCCATCGTGTTAGTTTCGTGCAGGTGTCTCTATTTCGAGAGATATTCTGAATTTTTTGTGAGCAACGCCGCACCCCCCGCCCTTCCCGGTGTGGCTGCACGTGGTGGCGAACGGTGTGGCGCAGTAGGAATTATTTGACAAAAACGTAGCCTCTTCATCAATTAGCGTATTGCTCAACTTGTGTGATTGATGGAAAGGAATAATTTAATTTCGAAAATGATGTCCATGTGTGAGCACGATTCGTAGCAGACAGTAAAGCAATTCCCCCCTCCCCCACATACCCGTTTACCACACACGATACTGCAGCTACCGCATGGTGCCAAACCGCGTGGTCGTCAGTGGTGGCCTTGAAAACTCAAATTATGTCTACGATGCAGCACTTCCTGGTGCTACGGAGTTGTACAGGAGGGTTTAGACTCTATTTTCATATATCCTTTACCCTTATTCACTACTCCGAGATTAAAATCAGCAGGAATCGCGCCTTTATCATTGGGAATAGTGTTTATCTTGTAAACATACTATCTCCCGTTTGGCATTGATTCCAAACACATAACCTTCAATACGTACACAATGCGGTCCACCACGGGGAGGCAGCTTTTTGTTTGTTTATTCTAATTTTGCATTCTGTATGGTTTTTCTCTTCTTCAGCCAAAGCTTCCCAAAGGATCACCCCGGTTGGACGAGATTGTAAAACATTTCCAAGCGACGAAAAAGAAACTTCAACTGACTGGAAATGCTGCCGCAGCAGAAGAGTCAAGCTCGGAGGAAGAATCCGATGAGGACGAGGAGGAAGAGCAGGTAGCCACACCGTCGAAAAAAACACAGGCCAATGGAAAGAGCGCTGCAGTAGCCAACGGTGCTAAGGCCGCAAATGGCAAGGCAGCTACGAACGGAGCCGCCGCAAAGAAGCCACAGCAGCAGGAGGAATCCTCGGAAGAAGAGGATTCTGATGAAGACGATGATGATGAGGAGGAGGAAGTGGTGGCCAAGCCAGCACCCAAGAAGGGACCGGTGGTCGCCAAGGGTGCTACTCCTGCTAAAGTAGCAGCACCGCAGGCCAAGAAGCCTCAACAGCCGGCGGAGGAGGAAGATTCCGACAGCTCGGAAGAGGAGGACGACGAAGCGCCGGCAGTAAAACCTTTGGTTGCTAAGAAGGGACCAATCGTGGCCCTTAAAAAACCGCAAGACAGCGACGACGATGAGGATGACGATGATGAAGAGGATTCTGATGACGATGAAGATGAAAAACCAGTGTCGAAACCTGCTATCGTTGTCAAGGCTGGGCAAAAGCGCAAGGCTGACGAGGAGGAAGAGGATGATGATGACGACGAGGACGACGATGATGACAACGACGATGAAGAGGAAGAAGAACAGGTCAAAACTCCTGCCAAGTCGCCGGCGAACAAGTTCGGTGATAAGAAGCAACAGCAGCAACAGCAACAGGTAAGTCACAGTACCATAAAATATCTATTCCTGTGATAGCATTGAGTGAATCTTTTCGGCATAATAATACTAGCTCAATAGGAACACGTGGTAGGATCTATTGTTGACAGTTTAGCACTGGGACCCTTGTTTTAGTCTACAAAAATGACTAGATACTTACTCAAATTTGTCACTTATTACAAAGGGATGTTGGCTTTCTTGCCGTTCTCTGATGTGTTAAGAGAAGAGAAATGGAGAGAGAAAAAGAGAAAAAAGTGCACTTTAAACGTAACACAATGAATGAATGGGAGGTCCTGGCATATTTTTTCTCTGTCATAGCAAACAGCAGAGATGAACTGAATGGTGGTTCATTTTTCCGCAGACGGTGTGACGAACCAATCGAACAGATCGATTCTATCAACAGTATCAGCTACTTTATGATCGCTTTCTGTCATGTGTCCTGATTACCACCATGCTCCCTCCCACGTTGGACAAGTGCTAATATTATGTTTTCTTCTCTTCTCTTTTCATTCTATTCTCTCTTCTCGGTGCACCAGCAGCAATCTGGTCGCAAATCATTCGGTGGCTTTGATAACAACCGCAATAACGGGGGCGAAAAGAAGACCTATGAAGCTAAGCCCGGCGAATGGAACTGCCCTAGCTGTAATCAGTCCAACTATCCCAGTCGTAGCAGCTGCTTCAAGTGCGCGACGGCGAACCCGAATCCGGCCACACCGCGCGGAGGTGGTGATGGAGGCTTCGAAAAGCGTAATTTCGATAAGAGACCCGGCGATTGGGATTGTGGCGAGTGCAATCAGTCAAACTTTGCATCGCGCAACAACTGCTTCAAATGCAACTCTCCGAATCCGAATCCGTCAAACAATTGGGATTGTCCGAGTTGTAAATTCTCCAACTTTGAGTCACGCTGGAGCTGCTTCAAGTGCCAGACCAAGAACCCGAACGGCGGTGGAAATGGCGGCGGCGGTGGCGGTCGTAGAAGCTTTGGAGACGGTGGTGGCCGTGGCGGTGGAGGCCGTGGTGGACGTGGCGGCGGTGGTCGCGGTGCTGGCGGTCGTGGTGGCGGGGGACGAGGCGGTCGAGGGGGCTTCGGTGGTAACCGAAGTTTTGATGGCGGAGCAGCGACACAAAACAAACGGATTAAGCTGTCAGATGATTAGTCATTTATGCTGAGAGAGGGAGGAAAGCGAGGAGATACACAGTAGGTGTAGGCAGGAAGGGAGGAGGACGAGAAACGCATAGGCCTGTGCGCGATTCGTATAATTCTAGATGTCCTAGATTTATGAAAATTTGTTTTTAAGTCACAATGAACGAATACATGAAAGTCTATCGATAATTTCGATAACGATGATACTTTCTGATCGCGAGGGAGAATATTGATCACACTTTAATTTTGCATTTACACCTGAAATCTGAAATCAGTGCGCAGTGCCAGAAAATAGAAATATCAGACAGCTATATACATCCCATTTGCATAAAATGTTAGGGTATTTTTATGCTGTTCAATTTTGCAAATTCATTGTTTAGGGATACCCGGACCGCTCATTTATACAGTTGCATAGAATGTAGCAAGCTACGTATTCACTAGAATGATTTGGTCATGATTTTCTGTTGATCATCTAACTCCACATGCGATTCACTATGATTTCCCTTGATGTTAACATGGGAATCCTGTATTTTGTGCTCTACAAATATATTATCAGCGTGCAATGCGCTATTAAAACTACAATATTGAAGGACTCAACATTTTCTTCGGTTTATTTGATCAAATATGTTCGAAAAGATTCACCAGTGTTCCATTGGATTCACTTAGTTCAATTTTTCCCTCTGAATTCATCATTGACACTAGAATTTATACTTATTCCATTCAATCAGATAAATAAGGTGCTCAATGGGAAAGCTCCAGTAAATGGTGGACCACCATTAAAGAAAGTTAAAGCAAATGAATCTTCGAGTGAAGATAGCAGTTCCGACGATGAAGCAGCTGAAAAGACTTCGGCAAAAATTCCTGCAGCAAAGACAGTAACTATTCCTACGGCTGTTGCTTCGAAGAAGAAGGCAGAATCCTCGGATGATAGCTCAGATGATAGTTCTGAGGACGATACAGCAAAGAAAGCACCCGTGAAGGCACCGGTGGCAAAGACAGTAGCAACTCCTACAGCTGTAGCATCGAAGAAGAAGGCAGAATCCTCGGATGATAGCTCAGATGATAGTTCTGAAGAGGATACAACAAAGAAAGCACCCGTGAAGGCACCGGTGACAAAGACAGTCGCAACTCCTACAGCTGTTACATCGAAGAAAAAGGCAGAATCCTCGGATGATAGCTCAGATGATAGTTCTGAAGAGGATACAACAAAGAAAACACCCGCGAAAGCACCGGTGGCAAAGGCAGTCGTAAATCCTAAAGCTGCTGTTTCGAAGAAGAAGGCAGAATCCTCGGATGATAGCTCAGACGATAGTTCTGAAGACGATACAGCAAAGAAAGCACCCGTGAAGGCACCTGCTGCAAAGGCAGTCGCAACTCCTACAGCTGTTGCTTCGAAGAAAAAGGCAGAATCCTCGGATGATAGCTCAGACGATAGTTCTGAAGAGGATACAGCGAAGACAGCACCCGTGAAGGCACCTGCAGTAAAGGCAGTCGCAACTCCTACAGCTGTTGCATCGAAGAAGAAGGCAGAATCTTCGGATGATAGCTCAGACGATAGTTCTGAGGACGATACAGCAAAGAAAGCACCCGTGAAGGCACCGGTGACAAAGACAGTAGCAACTCCAACGGCTGCTGCTTCGAAGAAGAAGGCAGAATCCTCGGATGATAGCTCAGACGATAGTTCTGAGGACGATACAGCAAAGAAAGCACCCGTGAAGGCACCGGTGGCAAAGACAGTAGCAACTCCTAAAGCTGCTGCTTCGAAGAAGAAGGCAGAATTCTCGGATGATAGCTCAGACGATAGTTCTGAGGACGATACAGCAAAGAAAGCACCCGTGAAGGCACCGGTGGCAAAGACAGTAGCAACTCCTAAAGCTGCTGCTTCGAAGAAGAAGGCAGAATCCTCGGATGATAGCTCAGATGATAGTTCTGAAGAGGATACAGCGAAGAAAGCACCCGTGAAGGCACCTGCTGCAAAGGCAGTCGCAACTCCTAAAGCTGTTGCATCGAAGAAAAAGGCAGAATCCTCGGATGATAGCTCAGACGATAGTTCTGAGGACGATACAGCAAAGAAAGCACCCGTGAAGGCACCGGTGGCAAAGACAGTCGCAACTCCAACGGCTGCTGCTTCGAAGAAGAAGGCAGAATCCTCGGATGATAGCTCAGACGATAGTTCTGAAGACGATACAGCAAAGAAAGCACCCGTGAAGGCACCGGTGGCAAAAGCAGTCGCAACTCCTAAAGCTGCTGCTTCGAAGAAGAAGGCAGAATCCTCGGATGATAGCTCAGATGATAGTTCTGAAGAGGATACAACAAAGAAAACACCCGCGAAAGCACCGGTGGCAAAGGCAGTAGCAACTCCTACAGCTGTTGCAACGAAGAAGAAGGCAGAATCCTCGGATGATAGCTCAGACGATAGTTCGGAAGAGGATACAGCGAAGAAAGCACCCGCCAAGGCACCTGCAGCAAAGGCAGTCGCAACTCCTACAGTTGCTGCTTCGAAGAAGAAGGCAGAATCCTCGGATGATAGCTCAGATGACAGTGATGAGGATGATAAGAAGTCATCACAACAGCAACAAACTGCAAATGTGGGACAAAAACGCAAAGCTCAGGATGAACAAGAAGTGGCTGAAGAACCTCCCGCGAAAAAACCTAATTTTTACAGTAATTTTGTCAAATCTAGTGAACCCTGGAACAGTCAAGTAAGCACATCTTTTTATCGTAAATTGTCTGAACAGAGTGATAATTTGTATTCTCTTTTGTGCCAGGAAACTCCACCGAACAAACAAAACTTTAATAACGTGAATGGAAATAACAGTGCCGGAGGTACAGGAAGCGGCAAGAAAATGGCTCTTAACAGCGATGAAAAGCGTGGTATCAACCGTTTTCGGCGCGTAAAAGAGGAAGAAGTCGAAATTGATAACAGACTGATGGATAATTCCTACGAAGCAAAGGTTCGTATGCACTCCCGGGTGTGTCTATAGCTGCAAGGGAATCATAATTTGTGTACTATCATCCCTTTTCCCAGACCGGTGCTTTGAGATCGTTGTTTTATGAACACAAAGTTAGTTAATTTCAATTGGGAATCGTGGTTATTCTGCTTGCTCTAAGAAAAAAAAACTAGACTATGCCTAGCATCGGATATGATGGCTACGGTGTGAGATTCCTTTGTGATATTTTATAATTTGATTGTGGATGAAATTATTTCAAGAGAAACAGCTTTTTTCTGGTTAGATTTGCTTTTTACGATGCATATATTCATGGAAAGTGGAATGTAAATTGTGGATTATGATTTCCTCGTTATGAACACTACCATCAATTATGCAATGCATCATAAGACATTCCTTTTCCATTTTTTGCGCAAACAGAAAACATTCATCAGCTTTGCAACAAGAGTGGAGGACAATCCAAAACCTAAAGTTAAGGTTTCATTTGGAGAGTGGATGTGTGTTGGATGCAGCCACGTCAACTTTGCTATCCGAAGTTCCTGCTCGGAATGCCAGCAAGCTCGCACGAGCTGGAAATGTACTTCATGTTATTCCACAAACGCTATCACAGATTTGGCGAAGGATAGCTGTACAGATTGCAGCAAAGCAGCTCCTTATATTGTTGAGAGCTCGCTAAACAAGCAGACAGGAAAGTGGCTCTGTCGCGAGTGCAATCGTACGAATGATCAACGATTCTTTCAGTGTTTCTGTGCCAAAACAGATAGGTTGAAAGATGGAGCTAGATCAGCCAGGAGGCCACACAGCAAAAAGTCGGGTGACTGGAATTGTGCAGACTGCAAGAAACTAAACTTTTCTAAAAATCTAAAGTGCGTTAAATGCTTTGCATTGAAACCGATTGAATAGTCCGAGCGCTGAGGGAAAAGATAAAAGTAAAGATCGTACTATGGATTATGGTACCCTGTATGTAACTAAAGCGTTGATTGACATTATGAGGCATTCTTTATGATATTTGGTTTTCTATTTCATTGCAGAAAAACGCACGTGGTTCTTTCGGTGAGCGAGCGAATGAAATTCTGAAGCACACGAAAGGCAAGTCATTCCGCCACGAGAAAACGAAAAAGAAGCGCTCCGGCTATCGCGGTGGTTTGATCGACATGTCTGTTAATTCGATTAAGTTCGATGATTAGGAAAAGTTTAGAATTATCACAAACCGTACTGCTAACATAACTGGGCTTCTTCATGTCAAGCATTTCCTTCATTGTAGCACATGCAAGAGATGCAACTATGAATGGATGTGATCCCTTAGATCATTTGCTTCCATGAGGAACGCTTTACGTTGGTGATCGTCTATGATTCATGTTTCAATGAATGTCTTATGTTAGAATAATTGTCCATATGATCCTAAAAGTTCACGTAAATACAACGGATGTACACTTTTTTATTAAACATCAACAACATTTAAAGGACTAAAAGATATATTACTTTTCGTAACGTAAAACGCTTTTTCGCTTTCCCCGAGTGTGGCAAAATAATCAATTTCGCAGATTTCAGGTTCGTAGAAAATGCGCAAACTGGTCTCTTCTCGTGCGTCAAAAGTGTTGTCGTGTTAAAGTACTTTGGAACTAGGAATAAATGTCAGCTCACAGGCGTAAGGGCTCTTCTTTCTAGTCCGTTGGCACTTTACACAAAACCGTTACTAACATGCCAAGAGGTTTACTGTATTGAGCACGCGCGTGCCGACCAGAGAGTCAGTTGCTTTTGAAGTGGATGCTTCCAAATATTGCGCTAGTCTCGAGCCAGCGAAACCTATCAGTACGCCGTCTAAGCTCGTTGAACACGACGGTGATGGCCAGATCCGGAAGCCGTGCAGTGGCCTCGTTGGTTTTTTTTCGGAAAGCGAAAGTATTGCAGAAAGTTTGCCAAACGCTTCACCATCTAGAAAGCATACGAAGAGGACAAGGTTATCATTTATTAATGATATTGGAAAATATATTTTCTCTGTAAAATCATGCTTCTATTGCCTTTGAACGATTGCTCTCATCCGAAACATGTGACCCAAGTTCTCCTTCGGTGATCTTTTTGAGGAATTTCAAAAGAAGAACTACAGGACGCGAGAGAGCCGTTGTTGCCGAACTTTGCACGATGGATGATCCGCGTTTCTCTTCCATCATAAGGCGTCTCTTCAACGCTCATCTTCGCTCACCATTGCTCAGTGGTCTCGGGTTTTTACCTTTCTTCACCTCTTCGGCGACTTTTCTTCTCCTTTCAAACATAGAGCCGTGACGGAGGAACGAAACCGATTTGCCGAAGAAAGAAAGACTCACCCGGGAGGGTTAGCTATAGCTAACGTCCATTTCGGTTCCCGTTTTTCCCACTTTCCTGTAGATCGCGAGCGTGCACGAACCGCACCACTGTTGCTGCTGAGCGGCGAGTGTTAATTTGAAAAGTTCGTGTCTTGCGGCCCGCTCAGTTCTTTCACGACGATCGTCCCGTGTGCACCGGCCCGGGGAGCAACTGTTCATCGATCGCGCGTCTCAGTCTCCGTCCGTCCCTTGTCATCGTCTCTTCCGTAACTTCCGTCATCAACCTGCCAGCTACTGTTTGACGACCGGACACCATCGTTTAACGCCCCGTGTTCCTGGTGCGTGTACGAGCAAGACAAACGCGTTCTTCTCGCTCTTCTCGATCGCGATACGGGTTGCACATAGCAACCGGGAAGTGCGTGTCGTCAGCGGTGCGTCTTCGAACCTTTTTGTTCTCCTCGCTCACCGTCATCAGCTTCTTGGCAGTCAGTCCCCAGCCCAAAAGTGCTGCCACAAAAAGGATCCCGGTTTGGAGTGAAGGACGGACTACCTGCTACTGTTGCTGCAAGAAGGAAGCACTGCTCCGTTTATTGCACCGTCAGCGTCACCCGGATCCGTTCTCACTTGTTTCTCGTTTGTAACTCGTCTCGCCTCTCTCAGCCTCTGCCGTGCACCGTGCAGTGCGGGGGAGAGTGTGCGGTTTGTGTGACTTCAGAACGGTTTCACTTCGCCGAAGAACCCAAGAACCGGGAGCACAGCAGGTTGGCTCGAGCAGGATCGACACCATCTTTCATCCCATCCGTCCGCATTCGTCGCTCATCGTAGTACACACAGTTGCAACCAGCCTCGAAACATCGCAGTACGCAACGCTTCCAAGGATCGCAGTTCGCTTGTTCACTCGGTCGCTTGAAGAGCTGCTGCGCCAAACCGAATCGATCCAGTTTCGCGGCGAAGATCGCCCGTACACGAGGGTAATTGACCCGAAGAATCCATCCTTCTGCCGGCGGTAAGGGCATCCCAGCAGGTGCGACAGCAGCAGCAGCAGCAGAACCAGCATCAGAGTGTGCAAAAGTGACTCTTCGTGTTCGTGCTTGTGTATGTGTGTGCGTGTTCGTGTGTGTGTGTGTGTGTCGTAAACTCGTGTGCGGTAAAGCATCCATGTTGATACAGCGTCCGGTGCCACTTGGTACTCATTCCCGGCCGGAGGCATAATTGCTCCGCCAGTTGTTGTGTTCCCGTGTTGCTGAAAATTGTACGCAGAATCCTCCTCATCCCTTCTTCTCAATCCCCTTCCCTCTCTATTCGGCGGCGTCTCGCATTCGCAATCTGCGTCAGCGCCTTCCGCGATCACGAAGAACATTCTCCCATCTCCGTGCACTTACGGAGAAGTGAGCATCCAAGCAGCAGCCTGAAGCAGCTTTTAGCAGCATATTCGAAAGCAAGGGAACAAGGCGCCCGAGGCACAGCACAACAAGCACGATGGAGCAGCGATGGATATGCTATTTGGCACAGGTAAGTAAGTGGGATGATAAGCGAACGGGGGGGGGGGGGGGTGATGATACTACGCACACCGCACTACCATCTGTCGACAGCTTTTCCCTGAGGATGAGGGCAAAAGAAGATCGAAACCAAGAAGCGAACAAACACCGTAAAGCTCTCCAAAGCCTACTGGGCTGGTTTGGTCTCGAGCAAGTGTCTACTCTGCGCCAAACAACTCCCAGCAGCCACGACCACGGGTTACTGTGGTCGAATTCCCCGGTTACACGCACCTGATTTCTCCGCGCCACCACCAGGAGCACACCACATGATTCCCGCAACTTCGCACTTGCCCCTGACCAGGTTTCATCGCGTTCGTGCGGATGATTTAATTTGTTTTCCCGTTTGCGCGTGCTCACTACTGCTGCTACTGCTGCACTCAACCCAATTACTTGATTTCGGGATTCCAGATGCCTCCTGGCACGCGGAGGGTTTGCGTGAAGGGCGCGAGACGCAATGTCTATATGGATGCCGGAAATGGGATCAGCCGGACGTCTGGACGAGCCGAGAAACAGTCCGCCAAAAAAAAGGCCAAACCAGACGGACACGCGCCACATGCGGACATGCTTAAAAGCACTTCGATGCCAGCCGGACGAGGGAGCGGCGGAGTGTTGGTAGCAGGTGGTGCGGGTGTGGACGCGGATAGCCACACCATCATAATGAAACTTTCTCGGCGCGTAATTTCCCGGGGGGTGGGGCGCCCGATGAGATGAATTTTCGTGACCGGCACCACACTGCCACCGCCAGTCCGCCATGTTGAACTCATTCCGTTCCGGCCTGTGGCGGACTCAAAGCGGATGCCGCCGCCACTCGTCTGGACGGTCAAAGGTTGGACCAGCGCCGGAAAAGCGATCTGTTACAGCTTCCAGCTTCCAGCAGGAGCTCGTTCCATCTTCGTCCGAATCAGGCGATCAGGGCGGGAGTAGAGATCGGGTTGGCCTGGGGCCTCCACAGACCCAACGGAGTGAATCACTCATTATATGGGGGTTTAATGAAAAGTATTTAGCTACTCTCCACCGGTCGGGAGGGGAGGGGGGGGAGGAGGGAGCGCCACTTTGCGGTGCGCTATGATGAATCAACAACGGTGGCCGTGGCCGTGGCCAGTGTGCCGCGCGGCAGCATTCCACGTCTCTCGTTGACCGAAATGTGCAGGAAGCTTTCTCTTGGCACAACGAAAAAGGTGGTCAGGCGGGTCTGGCTGCCTGACTGACTGACTGGCGGGCTGACTGGCTGGCTGGCCGTCTGGTAATCCATTTTCGATGCCAATGCCGCTAGGGAACGATTTATCAATGGACCCGAATGGCGTTAAATGGGACTTTGATGGATCGCTTGTTGCCGTTAATCAGGCTAATTTTCGGCCGTTTTTCGATTGGAGTGCGATTGGGCCAGTTTAGGAACCAGTTCGTCTAATCAAGCGCTGCTATTGTATAGTAGGAACCCGGGTAGGGAAGGGCTGTTGCATCTGGAAACGCTGGAAAACCTGCGCTTCACTCGCGTGGCAACATAACCTCATTTTCGGTACCCATGATCATCATCAGCATGAACTTCATCTTCTTGTCCAAAGAACTCAGTGTGTATCGACAACAATAGCACGTACGGCGGCGCTTTTCGCAAACTATTATCTTTTACGGGCGACGACGACGGCACGGCAGACAATTCCCGATCTTCCGGGGATGATTTATTGTGGTTCGTTTTTCTTGCTTGCGCTGTGGAAACTGTAACCCGGAAACCATAATTTTCGTCACTTAAATCTAGCGGGCGCGGCCGAGGCACCATTGTTCGGCAACGCCAAGATCGCAACGCAACCACCAGTTCGATACGGACAATGGCCGCTGCTGTCGCCACAAATCGTGAACCGTGTGCCGTAAATGGAGGCATGGATATACCCTTATATCCCCGATGTCGTCTGCACGCATCATCCACCGCCATTGCCGTGTTGGGTTCTCGCGGATGGGTCGCATGCCATGATTTGCATACAAACGTGCCAACGACGCGCCGGCGCGCGATCCCGAATTTTGAGCACCTCACAAAACCCGACACAGACCGGGGTTTGCACGTTGCACTTTGACATTCTTTGGAGTGATTTCGCTCCCCCGGCGTTCCTGAATTCTGGAACCTGGGAAAGGGGATGGCAGCATCCGGATCCAAACCAGAGAGCAGTTGCTTCACTTCATGACTGAGCACTCGGATAAGTCTCTGCGTGAGCACTGAAGGTAACAGCTGCATGCGATGCCTGGCATTCCTTATGCCTGGAGAATACAGACTTCCAAAGCCTAACCACTGGTCTAATGACCGAAGGGGGATAATCTTAAAGACCATCTTAAAAACAACAACCCTCTAAACCGCAGTAGTTCCCCATATCTCGTCGCTTCTCACCATTAAACTCCGACGGAACAAGCAGCAGGCACATTAAAAATGTTAATGCTGCGTGCCGGACCGCGCGCTCTACAACCGGTGGGCACACCACAGCTGCTACGTGGCTTCTCACCTTTTTAGCGGATCCCTTCCCCTTGCCGTGGCGCGTCGCTTTAGTGAGCTTAATTTCGTTTAATTTGCTTAACTGTTTGCGATTATTTGCAAACGCTCCGTCGGCTGTGAGCGAGGATACAGTGCAGGAGTGCAATGCCGGGAGGGTCTCAACCAACCCCCCGGGCGCCTTTAATTGGTTGAGAAAGTTCTCATGTGTTGGTGCGAACTGTGCGAATGGTGGTACGAATGGATTCCGTCGATCGTTTCGCGGTCAATGCCACTTGGCTGCCGGGGTACCATTGGTAGCCCGAAACCCGAACGCAAGGCTACCGATGCTCGGATACGAACCATGAAACCGAGAACAGGATTGCGAACGCGATGGTAGAATCGAATGCGACCACCGATACGATCGAGGACAGGTCGTGAGGCCAAGTAGGCCATCCATTCCTGCGATGTGCCAGTCGGTCGGTCAATCAGCATTCACTTTTCAATCGAACCACGAATCGACCACTTCCAATTCGATCGATCAGATGTCCACCCTTCCGTTCGGCCGGGACAATGACAATACCCTTCTCTCTCTCTCTTTCTCTCTTTCTTTCTTTCTGTCTTCGGTGCTCTCCCCATACAGGAGGATGGAGGACAACACGTCATAAAAGAAAGCCAAATCATTCAGAGGGAGGAAGGTGTGCGTGTGCCTCGGCCAACTCGGCCATTGGCCGCAGACGCGAATTAGCACGTCCCAAAAAAAGGGTTATAATCGATTACGAACCCCCCCCCCCTCCCCTCCCGCTCGGGACTGCCGGGATTTTTGCTTTCGATTCCAGCAAAGCGCACGGTGACGCGTCGCGTCGGTGGCGATCTGGGCGAAAGTGAAATTTTTTGTTCGACGACGACGGTTTGAAATGCAACTGACCGCGACCGCGACCGGAGTCAGCGAGTAGGTGGCAACCTACTTTGTGGTCACTGGGGGCTGGGGGCCTGCGCTTCTTGCCTTTTGTTTTTGTCTGAGACTAGATAGGCACCACTTTGTTGCTGCTAAACTGCAATAATAATCAAACTCATCACGACGATCGCCGGGAACGGGATGAACAGGAAAATGGAACAGAAAGTGAGTTAATCGGTGGACGATCCAGACCAACCAGCGGACCAGCGGTGCTCCCGCTGTCCAATCCCCTCTAATCGCAAATGGCCAAAAAGCGAATGTTTTATTAATGTTTCCATTGGCCACGCCACGCTTTGCTGGCGGTGCAGGCAGCAGGAAAGTGATGAGCAACCGACAGAAAAAAGAAAGATGTTCGTAAACACACCGTCCGGTGTTATGATTAAACATGACTTGGATGCCTTTGCTTCGGTATAAAACGATACCCGATCCGATCCGATCCGATATCACTGCGCATCGCTTTTCGCACCACGATATCGCGTGGTCACTCGCCGTTGACGTCAACTTTCTACTCCGAAACGCCGATTCCTTTTAATTTATTTACGTTCGAGTCTCGGGAACGCGGGGGGGAAACTCTTCCTTTACTTTTTGCGCTCTCCGTCGCCTCTCCTCCAAAATTGTCCAATAAAATGGTGGCCTTTGCACACACCATCGGTGCCTGCTCCATTTTGGGAGTTTTTTCTTTCGGTTTTCGGATTCCACTGCCTTCCACTTCCAACATCAGCGCCGGCACGGCACGGAAGCAGCGCAGCCGAGCGCAGTGGAGGTCTAATGATCGAACACAGTTCGCATAAAAACATAAAACCATCCCCCTCCCAGCACAGTCCCTGCCATCGTAGCGATCGTCGTCGTCGTCGTCGTCGTGCGTCAAGGTTGAGCATTAGCCACGGTCAAGTTCAGGTTGGCTGGCTGCTGGGTGGACTTGGACCAGCGATCGCACGAACGATCAAGCGAACCATTCGTTTCAAGGTTGCGGAATCGAGCTGCGTGTCACCCACCGTCGGCGGTAGAGTCGCGTTTATTGGAACCGCGAGGACCGCTGGAGGAATGGGAAACGGAGAAATTGGGAATTGGGAATTGGGAGCCAGCAGCACGAAATCGATCTCTTATGGGCCACGAAATGCAATGAAAGATTCGCCGAGTTCGTCGCCTGTGTATTCCCGGGCAAGTCTTTTGAATTTCCGATCGCGACGAAAAGGGTGTCTTGTTTTTTTTTTTTTTGAGGTAGGGAAACGGATCCGCATCGCGCTTGGATCTGTTGGTTTCTCGCACCTTTTTTTTTTGTCCGCTGCTTGCTTATTTATTCTGTTCCTTAACACCACCAGGCCGGATCGGTGCCATTTTGGTGAATTTGGGTCATTGCTTTTCGTTTAGTTTCGTGTTTGGCAATCTCTTGGGTCCAGCGTCTCCGTCTCTCTCTCTATTTTTCTCTCTTTTCTTTTGTTTTTTTTTTGGTTCGGTGACCTACACATCTCGCAAATCAATTCAAACCGAAATTTTCCCGCTGGCTGCAAAGTTTGCCATCCCGCGGCACGCACCATTGACGGTGCCGCCAGTTGACGCCGGTCTGCACCGTTATCTAAATTGAGCTGCGACGCGATTCATCTGGCACTGTCACGCGTCTAGGCGCTTCAGGTAGGTCGCGCTCGCTGGTTGACCGGTTTTTTACGTGCCAGTTTTTTTTTTTCGTCTTTGGCCTTTCCGGTAGCCAAACAGGATGCTGAACGCGAAATCAATTTCGGGGACTAGTTTTTGCTCGCTGCGCCGAGCGTGTCATTTGTTTCATTCCGATAGCGATTAGACAATCTTGAGAAATGGAGCGTTAGAACAAGGTGTTAGACGGGACTGTTTGCTCTTCACATATGATCCTCTGCTTGATCTTCCATTCCCGTGTGCTTCCCGGAAAGGAATTTAAAAGCATTGGGAAGCATTTGCAGCAGATTACGGTCCGTCCCTGGCGGTCGGTTCTCTCAAATGCGCCGTTAAACCACTCTCGGTACACACCCAACCTAAACCAGTTGACAAATGGTTTCTTGGCTGCAGCAGCAGCAGCAGGAGTAGGAGCTGCAACTGCAACGGACAACCCTCCAGGATACCGTTAAATGTGTCCGCCATCCTCTAATGCAACTGCGCCACGGAACGATAACCGGCGAAACCGGACAGCAACCGAGTTTGACCACTCCAGCAAAAGGTGAACCGTTCTCTGGTCAAACAAAATTCGCAGAAACGTTGTTGTTGTCGCTCTAGAGCGGAGAGATGCGGCCATTCTGTGCAGTTTCTATCCGGGAGCACCTACGCATGGCCATTGGATGGTTTTTAGCACTTTTGGGACAAGAGGAAAGAGAAAAAAAAACTGGTGCTGCTCATTTGCATAACTGTGGTGATGCGAGAAAGGCCCAGCGAGAAAGACGCCGTGGACACACGCACACACACACACAGGAACGTACACACACTGGCACCCTTTGTCACTATGACCCAAATATGAGACAAGAGATCTCCCCTTCTTCTGGCATTCATTCATTCTGAGATCGTCACCCACCTCGCCACCCCCCCCCCCCACCCTTCCACCCCGCGAAACACACGCTCACGCACGCATCGCCTTTTCTTTTATCTATCCTCCCGCGGGGGATTCGCCTTCCCGGTGGCTGGAGTTTGGAAAGTTTTACGACATCCAGAGCACACAGGGGAGGGGGCGAGGGTGTAGGGCAGCGGGAAGGGACGGGGAAAGAATCGGGGGAGCGATAATAAAGATCGACGCGAAGGCGTAGAGCCAGAAAATGGGTCAACCGACCCGACCCCAAGCGTGGTGCGGTGATGACGGCGGCCACGAGAGACCGATCATCGAGAAACCGAATCTCCACCGCCGCGCACCGACCATCCCCCCGGGCCGAGAACGCGCGCAACGCCGGAAAGGTGTGTCTATTCCACTAACACAGTTAGTGTGTTAGTGGTCAACGTGAGGTTCGTCGTTGGGTTGCCATTGAAGCAGCAGAACGTATGCACGACCGCGGAGGTAGGGGGAACAAGAAAGAAAGGCGGCAGAAGGGTGGTCGGGCACGCGCCCAGCCATCGATTAGACGAGATCAAATCTCGATCTCTCTCTCTCTCTCTCTTGTTCGGCTGCTGTGTGCCAGGTGCCAGGTGCCGTGGGTCTAGCGGGTTTTTTCGGTTGTTTTTGTTTGGTTGTTTTGGACAGCAGACACTAATCACTGCGATCACTTGGATGGATGCCTGGCGCTGTCCTGGTAGGATACCGTTCGTTGCATGCACCGTGGAACGTTACCTGGGTCGGGGACCCTTCTTCATTAGCATACCTGGTGATGTTTGAGATGGGTTTTGAGGGACGGGCGGTTTGGGGAGGGGTCAAATCTTCGTGATTGATCGATGAGCCATGCCACGTTGGTTGGTGGGATTTCATTAGCATACTGCTGCTCGTTCTATTTCGGTTTTCCTTTTGTTATTCGGCTTCAGTGTTCACTAAATGTTACGGTAATCCCATATGACACAACTCCTTATGACACATTTTTCGATTTTGTTTTGTGTTTTGAAGAGGGACGATCTTTCAATGATTTTGTTTTGTACAGAAGCTTTGTACTTGAGGCAACAAATAGTATAGTCAGAGAAAAAAATATGTGTTTCTGATCATGTGCAGCTCAAGTATTCAGAATTTCAAAACGATAACGCTAGTAATTTTAATGCAACGATAGAGATCGATTTTTGAAACGTTAGTAAATTCCCAATACTCATGAAAGGTTAGGAAAATGTTAAAAACAACTTCACGAAACAAATTTGAATAGTGAAGTGCTCTTAAGTCTTTCCTTCAGAATACTTCAAGACGATTTCGAGGTGGATGGAACCTAAGGATGCTAGGACTATTTCTGGGATGTATGGAAATTTAAGAAAGAAGCATTTCGAACCATAGTAAACTGTGAGTAAGCTGAGGCTGTTGTGTGTTTTTTCCTGCTTTTCCATCCTCAAAGCGCGCGTGTCAGTTCTTCGGTAGTTTCCGTGAGGTTTTGAACTAAAAGTGAAGTGTCCTGTGAACAAATTATGTTTTAAAATATTCTGTAGTGTACATTCAAGTGATATTTTGAAGAATCGTTGTAGCGGTTTTCTCAGTTGCACTTACTTGAACATTGGACTCCTTTAGTCAGTAATATCAGAAACAAAGCTCAATATTCACGAAAGTCGCAACATCAGTTATCGAAATGAAGTTTAATTTATTAATACGATAATGTATCAAAGGTAACAAAGATGGTTTTCTTCACATTGCTTAGCGGATTGCTTCGATCGAAACAAAAACGAGTAGATGAAAGGAGAGAAAGCTGTCACGAGAAGCTGGCCTACCATGGTATTTCACGTGTCGATGAAGTAATCGGTGATAGTAAGTCGCTTCGCTGACAGTTTTTTTTTGCTAACACTATCGCGCGAGAGAGGGAGATAAGCAAAGCGGGAAGTAATTACAAAAAGGGAAAATTGATTTAAAAAAAAAAGAAAATCGAAAGCAAACCTAACCTCAACTGGCTAGCGCCACAATGGCTGTTTTTCCGCGAGGCTCTCCAAACACACACACACACATACACAGCACAGGCTTATCTGTTTACAAGTTAGCGGCCGAGGGCATGCAAAGAGCCCCCCCCCCCCCTTCCACCGGTTGGTTTCTCTTTCGCTAAACCGATTTCCCCCTCCTACCCCTCGACCGGCTCGGCCGGTGTCCCTTTACCGTGATTAATTGAAACCTCACGGCCCCACCTCTAGCCCGGGGGGTCGACCGATGAAAACACTTTCTTTCACCATAGAGAGCGCTTGGCCCCATGGTGGCGTAGGGGGTGGCGGGTTGTTGTTGGCAAAGAATTTCTCGCACATTTGCATATCGATGCCGCAAAGGTGCCGCGATACCGAACGGTGGAGCCCCAAGCCGGAAAGCCGTTCTACGCGCGGGCGCACGCAAAACGTCTGTTTCCAGTGGGGGATAGAGAGAGAGAGAGAGTGTGTGTGCGAAAGAAAGGAAGGAAAGGTGCTCCATCGGACAAAAGACACACGTGTTAATGGTGGGTGAGGAAGGGGAGTAAGTGGAGGGGAGGGTGGCTGGACTAGAAATACCAATAAAAATTTAAACCCCTCTCAAACACCCCCCCCCCCCCTCGACACACACCGCGCACGCAACTCACTCCGCCAAGCAACGATTCACTTACCATCGCTTGAACGGGAAAAACGGGGTCAACTTGGTGTGTACGAGAGGGCGAGTGGGTGGGGTGGAGGGAGTGAGTAATTTTCCTTCCACCATAAAGCACACCCCGGGGGGAGGGTGGGCCATCATCGCCACTCGCGTGTCTTCCGTTCGCGCTCGCCACGATGTCGATGTCGGAATTTCCATTGAAATGGAAAATCATCACCCCCTCCCCCCCAGGGGGGTGGAAGGTGGGATGCACTCCACCTCCCCCCCACCTCGGGGGGGTGCGGAATCGATTGGAACACGCGGACCCGTGTGAGAAGTGTCAAGCGATCCATTCCTGGAAGGCCCGGCCCGGAGCTCCAACCGATCGACCGGCTTTGTCGCTTGCGCTGGGAACGGACCTATTCCGGGGGGATCTTCTCTGAGAGGGGAAGAAACCCCCTCCGGAGGGGGGCAGTGATGATGGTGACATACCGAGCGATGAAAACACGCTACCGCTACTCGACTCAGTGGTTCGTTCGTTCGTTCGTTCGTTCGTTCGTCTTCTTTCTCTTTGGCGTGGCCTCCCCCGGGCTTTCCCAGACTGTCTACCACTCCCGCTCCCGCCCCCTCGAGGGACAGGACTGGGAAGTGGAACGCGCGGACCTCTGGTTCGCCCCAAGAAAAGGGGTGGGAGGGGGGGGGGGAGTTCCGCGTGAGCGTGAGAGATGAGCCACGCCGAGACGCTTTCCTTCGAGCCAATTGCAATGGGAGATGATGATGGTCTCTACACGCCCCCCGCGGGGCCGTTGTAGAGGGTTCCAACGAAGAGGGTTAACAGGGGAGAATGGGAATGGCATTTTCAATAATGCGCCATTGTGTGCGCGCGCGCCAGAGAGAGAGAGAGAGAGAGAGGGTGACAAGCTGCTAATCCGTGGCTAGTTGATCTTTTTGGGAAAGCTGGCTTCCCGGGTGAGGCGGAGGATGACCCGCGGAAGTCTAACATTGTTTACGATTCCGCAGATCCGTTCCCCGTGCTGTAGTTCCCTTGGATTAGCACATTATAGACACGATTCGCGTCAATATCCAATCGAAGTCCAATCGAAATATGTGATAAGCTGTGTCGTTGCAGTTGGTTTTTGGGGACAATCACGACCATTCGCCAGCGAACCACTTCGTGTCACCGGCTTCCTAATGGTCCGCGTGCCGGATCTCGCTCTGATCGTAAATGATCATATCGCATGTTTAGACCTAGAGCAGCGTGCGTTTAACGATGGCCGCGCCACTGACCTTCTTTCTCTGGAAAAAAAAGAGGCAAACGGCAATGGCGGGGAGCAGGAACTTGCCAAAAAGGGTCCAGCGTTGGAGGTGTAGCTATGCTCGTTTTGTCCCATCATTAAGGGCACTGTCAACGACGTCAGTGACGTCCAATGTCGTGACGACTATTGTTTGCTGCCCCTGGAACCGGGAGAAATTCCGACGCATTAACGTTTGGTTAAGTGAATTGGTTCGTTTCAAGAAATGAAATCATTTGCTTCGCGATCTGGAGTGCAATGAAATTTCGCACCGGAACGCGCAATGCTTTCCTCTCCGCAATGGCTTATCGCAAGGGTATTCCCCGGGAGTTCAGAGAGTATGGCGGGGGGAAATGGCGATTTTCAGAAGCCCCGTTCCCGAACCAGTATTTACCGTTACTTAAAGCACTCGTTGAACTTGGCGCTCGAGTCGGTATTCGGCCGCAGACCTGATAGTACTCCAGTCAAATTATCTTCCGTAATCCACATCGCCGGTAGCAGATGGTAGGACACTCCAAGAGAGAGAAAAAGAAAAAGAGAGAGAACCGAACGGCAATTCGCAACAATTGGCGTTACACTCCCCCGAAATCCCTGTCTGTGTCCAGCAGAAGGCGGAAGGCAAATTTCGGTTCCGCAAATACGTGATGCAACACCTGTGCTCGGGAAGACCCGAGCCAGCTGTCGAAACCGGAAAGCGGTACTGGTCGATGATAATCAACGCCGCGATAATTCTTAACCCAGTTTTGCCCAACCGGGGATCGTATCGGATCGTAGGGAAACAGCTGGCAGCCTCCGGAGATGGCCTGGCGTATAGCGTGCATATGATGAGCAGTGGCAGGAAGGAACACGTGGCGGTACAGGATGCGCCAGCTAGACAGGTGCTATGTTAAGCATTTAAATTATTTAGGAGTTATTCAATATTTAAATAGGACCTGTCTAGATGGCGCACTCTTTAGTTTTTCCTCTCCGGCCACGGACTCAGCAACGGTGTTGGCCACAAATTTCCTTTCTCCATTTACCCGGTCACATTGTGGTATTGTTGCTGCATAAAAGCATTGCTGCATATACGCAGCATAAAAGCATTTCCGGCGATGAGTGAGGCGCTCTCACCGTACTCTTCTGGCAAGTCATCTGGCATCTGGCTACTCGTACATCACCACCGTAGCTGGATGCACTTCCGGTGCAGAAGTTCTTGTGGGATTTGGGGCACCTTGGATCTGGCGCTGATCTTGAACAACATTTGACTAATCTGCATTTTGTCTTTCTGTTTTTTTTCTTCTCTCTCTCTTCCCGACAGCTGGTGACACTACTGCTCATTCCCGCACAGTTCGTCAGCTCGTCCACCTCCACCAGTGGGCATAGGCTTTGGTCCGATGGTCCAGCGACGACGGCCGGCAGGTCCACCGGCGCCACCGAGAAGTGCTCGAGCAGCGGTAACCTGAAGTATCTTTCCGGTGATGCACTGACGGACAGCCCGAACTGCATCGGACCGAACAACGCACCTTACCCGGCCAGCATGGTGGCCCGGACCTTCTCCAACTGGGGTCCGGGCGGTGGTGGTTCATCGCGCCGTGGCCGCATGAGCCAGCTGCCAACGCTCGATCCCAAGATTACGCAGCGGGCCCTACTGCAGGCGTACGGTGATGCCAATGAGGCCGCCGACCTCGAGACGGCCCGGACACGATACAGTAAGTAACGTCAGCGGTACAGAGAGAGAGAGAGAGGGAGAGAGAGAGAGAGGGAGAGAGAGAGAGAGGAGCATCTTCTGGACCTTCTACGACGGCTTTCCGCTAAATCATCGCCATGTTGGTGGCTGAGAAAGGAAAAGCTACTCCCGCTGCCGCTTGTCGATGGCCGATGAAGAGACCTTCAGCGGTCAAGCGCCTCCAACAGCTTCACTTTTGGGAACACGCGCTCGGTGCGATACCCTTAGCGGTGGGGGGGGGGGGGGGGGGGGGGGCGGTACGTTTAGCTGTTTCCGGAAAGCCACTGACCACCTGGTCGTGGCGTGGCGTGGCGTGGCGGGGGCCTTCACTTTCCTTCTTCGTGTCATTCCTTGGCTGGATTGGGAAAAGGCGAAACGAAACCGCCCGTGGCCAACCGTTTTCCACGAGTTCTCACCATCAATTTCACCAAACCGAGTCCGTCCGCCAATGGCCTTTAAAATGGCGGAGTCTGGTTGTTAGCCGGTAGTCTGGTGACCGCTCACCGCCGGGACGATGAAAGTGTTGCCCAGCAGGGCGACTTTTCTCAGGCTAGGACGTGACGAGGTAGGTCATTGGCCATTGTTTTCTCTCTCTCTCTGTCTCTCTCTCTCTGCCGGCTCCCTGCAACAGCGTGGAACTAATAGCCACGAAAGGCTACCGGATGGCGGATACCGGCGGCGGCAAATCGTGCACATCGTTCTGCTTGCTTCGAAAATTGGTTAATGAGGCCGCACGCCACGTGATCTGTGCGTGCAAAATGTGGCCAATTTCATGCCGCGATTCCAAAATGACCAAGAATGCGGTGGCACCGTAGCAGCGGCAACAGCAGCAGCAGCAGTGAGCACGCTGCGTGAAAAGAACAAAAGAAGAAACAATTAACAAGTGTGGCGCACGATGATGGCTGGATCGCGCTGCTGTCCAAGATCCCGCTAGCCCATTTCATGGTCAATCAACGTCGCAAGCAACCGATGGCTATCCCCGCCTGGGGAGTGAGAGCACGATCGCAGATGCTTGGACATCACAGCATCACAGCAGTAGGAGCAGCAGCAGCAGCAGCAGCAATGCCGAGTGAGCGGACAACTTTCGAGCGGACATTATCGCTGGTTCGTGGGCCTAGGGTGGACACTTTCTACAAAACCGTTACGCGCTTACGCGATCACACTTGGGGCGGTGTTGGAGTTGGGGGTTTTTTTTTTTTGCTCAGGAACAGAATGTCCCGCTGCATGGCGATAGAGCATTCTCGGTCGTGGGGTAGAAGGCAATGCAGCGAGATGCTAATGTGACAGTATGCTAATGCACGGTGCAGCATTCTCTCGTGGTGGTGGAGTGCATTCGGTTGGGTTCATGGAACCCGCAGGTGTTCATCCTCCATGATCCGTGTCTCTACAATGATGTCGACATTAGAGAACAACTTCTACGCCATGCGCCGGCGTAATTCCGATTCCGAAACAGGAAATGGGCACATTAGAGACCAACTTTATGGTCCCTCAGGGAGGTCTTCGGTGACGATGTATTTGAGAACTCTATTTCAGACCTGCTACAGCACGGCATCAACAACGAACGTGGCCAGCACCACCATTTCGGGAATCGCGACATTGTGGAACTTTCAATTTTACTTTGTCGAATCAAGAAGGCCGGCACCCCCACCCGAGAGGTGGCCTCACCAGTCACGTTCTTCCTAACCAATCCGTTTTGTTTCTCTTTCCTCTCGTTCCCGCTCGCCCGCCCACCCGCATCCGAAGGTCGCTCACTGGACAGTAGCCAGTGCCGGGATACGCCGTCGAGGCTCTGCAAGACGCGCTACAACACGACCGCCCCGATGTACGGCGTCAGTCTCACTTCCGGCCAGCCGGTCACGATCGTGCAGAAGTTCCCCGATCTGCTGCAGCAAGTCGTCTTCGAGGTGTGCGAGTAAGTAACGCGCGATCGCGATCACGATCGGTCCTTCTCTTCCTCCCCGTCTATCCCATTTACAGATGCCTTACCGAAGCATGTAGAAACTGTCCTCCCTCGAATCGCCTTGATCGCCACCGATCATGGGCCACCGTTTGTTGTTTGGCCAGAGCGATTATGGTGCCCTTGTTGGAAGAAGGTGGTATTTGGTGTTCCGCGATCCCGCGCCACTTTGAGCCATTATTTATGCAAACAACGTGAGGAGGAGAAGGAGGGCACCCGTCTTCCGTGCCAGTGCAGGAGCGTGCAGAACCGCGCACCCTTTTGTTGCTCCCATTCGGTTTCGGTTTTTGCGTCCGTTTGACCACTTCCACACCATCGGTCCACACCGGTGCTCGATCGGTGCGGGAAAGTTTTAACTTTTACCTACCACGGTTGAAGGATATTAACATATCGTTCGCGGACTTGCACTCTCCACCCTCCCCACCGATGCCGAATTCCGTGTCTCCACTCCGTTCGTGGCCTTTAAACTTGACCGATTTTCACCGGCCCGCATTTGCATTCCATCCGCCAAAGGCGACGACGACGTCCGAGATGGCGACAACGATTGTCGGTCGGTACTGCAACGGACTACCGGTCGCTGCAGCACGGGGCCGCTTTCATTTTCGTGAGCCTATAGCGATAATAATCCATTCCTTTCCCTCTCTCTCTCTTTCTTTTTGTCTCTCTGTGGCCCATGCCATTTTCACCAGATCGTCCGAGTGCGATGTTGTGCGGGGTGAGTGCACGCAAACGTACGTACCGTATCTGTTTCTGGTGATCCCGCTGGGGCCGGTTACCCTTACCGGGCAGGACTACGTGCTGGTCGAGAGTGGTTGCGTCTGCAAGCCAAAGTATGCCACCGATAAACCACGGGAAGCCGGTGGTAACTTCATCCCCTAGGAACTCCCTCGCCCCGAGGGAACCACCTTCAAGGACCGGTTGGCAAGACGAACGCCTGGATAGGACCAACGTTAAGTCAACGGAATTTATTGTGGAATCGAGCTGATAGCTTGCTAGCGAAGGCCTAGGGCAGGCAGAGTTGATCCCGTGTGTTCGGGATGTTTTAAGTTATTCTTCGAGGTGTCGACCGTTCGGTTCCTGCTGTTGGTCGAACGGGGCGCCAAACCTAAGCTGCACAAGCCCCTGCTGCGTTGGGGCGAGCATTTTAAGGTGTAATGTGAGTTATTAATAATAGGATTCGTAAGAGGCAAGAGGGGAGAGTAAATGATAAGACACAGAGCAGAACAGAGCAGAACAGAACAGAGCGGAACGGAAACGACCACAGAACAGAAGAAGGAAAGTAATTAAAAAACGAAAGCGCGTATCGTACGCCATTAGTATATTTTTTGTAAATACAAATAAATACGTCTATCGGAATTGACTACACGAACACGACAGTGACCGGCAAAAGGTAAACTAAACTAGAAAGAAACACCGTGGCTGCTACACCGTACTGTAAACGGGATGTACTAGGCAAAACCTTGGATTGGATTTACTAAAACTAAAGAGAACATTTACTAAACGATGACTAGCGTAAATAGGGGCTACGGGTACGTAATCTTAACCAGCGTGTACGTATTTCATTGAGCATGAGCTTTCATCAGTTACAAGCTAATTACGATCATTACTGCCACCGTCATTTGGTGCTGATTTGCGGATGTACATTAAGGTGAGATATCACAGTATCTACTAGTGTTGTTTGTCGCTCTCGCTTGTTGATGAGTTGATTTCGCAAAAACAAAATTATAACTACAAAACGATTGCAAACGTTACGAAACCGAACTAAAAAAGGATCCAAGGAAGGAAGAATTTGGGGACAACTTTCTTTCGCTTTCTCGAGCATGTGGTACACGCGGTATGAGCGGCTGTGTAGATGTGTAGTTCTCTATATGATTATTAATCTTTATTTGCTGTTTCGTTTTGGTTGCTCGATTCTGCCTCTATAGTCGTCTGCGCGCGCGCTTGCTACTCGTGTGTACTCCTCAGGATGTCCTGTCTCCGCCGCTCGCTCAACCGCTGTGTGGCAAATGTACGAAAATTCAGACACAACACACACAACACACGTTGCACGACACTTATCTTATGTAGTGCGGGGCGATCCACAGCACAGCAGACCGGACCGCGCCCCATTCCTGCTATCTGCAATCTTGGCTTTATCTGTAGATTCTAGAGCATGCAGGTCAAATCCATACTCGTTTCCCTACCGGACCAATGCTCAATCAATGTAAATCGAAATAGCGTGATAGTGAGAGACAACTTCTTTGATAGAGATGGTATGGAGGAGGGGGTCTGAGGGGGCGTAGGGAAGAGGCAGCGTGAAGTGATTTATTTTTAATTTATTACTTGGTTCTCTCTATCTCGCGCGCGCTTCGCTTCTCCTTTCGGGGGAAGTGAGCTACGTTCACTTAAAAGCTAAAAAGTCTGCTCAATTATGTTTGCTTGTGTCGCGTGCACCCTAGCCTAGCAGCAGCTCGCTTCCCAGGACCGGCATCCAGGAGTCGAGATCCCGTAGTTTTAAAAGAGAAAGATAGATAGAGAGAGAGAGAGGAAGTTTAAGACGAGAGAAAGACGAGTCCGATCGACGCTAAACGATATACACACAACCAATTGTTGGTACGCGGCAAGGCGCCGCCACCTTTTGGTCTAGTCTCTTTCCGATTAGCTATTTTGCGTCTTAAATCAAACTTCTTATGTCCTGTGTGTGTGTGTGCCTACGGAAAGGTACAAATACTTCAGGAAAAGGATGAAGAATCCAGAGCAGCCGCGATCACGTTCGCGGAACTACCAACACAATGTGCACGCAATCGACCGCTCGATCGACTTCATCTTGCCGTGATCAGCGCACAGGGGGGTGGACGCCGCTCTTCTAAAACCGAATCAACACAACCTGCTTTTGAGAGGAAATGGATAGGAACAATTTTATCCCGATCACGCATACCCATACGATCGTTAATTGTAGGGGTCGTTGACGGGGGGGAACACCTCCTTAGGGAAGGAGAGGGAAGGAGAGGGAAGGGTGGGGGGGGGGCTGTATGTCGTGTGATTTGTTTGAAATCCTTAAACATTTGCGTAAAT
Organism: Anopheles darlingi; assembly: GCF_943734745.1. Lineage (NCBI taxonomy): Eukaryota > Metazoa > Arthropoda > Insecta > Diptera > Culicidae > Anopheles > Anopheles darlingi. The sequence continues at coordinate 57,375,270 of NC_064875.1, forward strand.
AGACTATTACGCACTAGCGCCTGATCTTCCCTCGCTCGTCTTCTGTCCAATATCCTATACAATGAACGCTCGTATGCGCGCACGCATACGCAATACACGTTTTACTCTCTACTATCGGACATCTGGAGAGCAAACCTTTGTCGAAACCGAATGTTCGTTAAAGGAGTTGCACGGTATAGTAACAGCGGTAATAGTAGTAATAGTTGTAGTACTAATAGTAACGCAAGTTACTCACGACGTTGCGTCAGAATGACTCGTCTTGTACCCCAACGCCGCACCGGTGAGGGTGATGAAGGCGACGTTGGGGCCTGGTGGCGCTTTCAGTCGGAGGTGCTACTCTGCTGTTTCTTCATCGATTTGAGCGCCCGTTCGCGCAACTGCCGCTCTAGATCATCGTTAATGGCTGGCCCACCGAGCGCCGTCGTCGTCGTTGTCGTCGCTGATTGGGCCTGCGACTGTGATCCGCGTTTCTTCCCTTCGCGCACCACCTCTTCCTCATCGTCGGACGAGGACGAGGAGCTGCCACCTCGGTACTTACTGCTGCTTCCGCCACCACCACCTCCTCCTTTGCTCGATTTCTTATGCTTCTTGTGTTTCTTGTGTTTCTTGCTATGCTTCCGGTGTTTCTTGTGCTTCTTGCGCCGACTGCCGGACTCGGAATCGGAGGAACTACCCTCCTCCGAAGCGTCCCGTGGACGCTTCTTCTCCTTGCGGCGCTTCTTGCGGTGGCGTTCCGTGGAGTCGCTTGAAGAGGATGACTCGGGTTCTGCAATGGCACCAGCCGGTTTCACACCGGAGCTGGCACTGTTGGAGGCAGTTGATTTCGCTTTCGAGGACAGGTAGCTGGAACTTTCCTTTTGCTTCGCCTTGCTCTCATCGACTTCAACCGTGGTCGAGTGTTTGCGCTTCTTGCCTGGCTGTGAATCGGCAGCAAGTGTACTAGAGCCGCTGTCTCGGTGAACCTTTCGCGCCGTCACGTCGCTTTCCTTCGCCGGAGCAACGGTCGCGGTGTTCGATGATTTGCTCCGATGATCCTCCACGGCGGTGCCAGTCTTCGTTGCTTCTTCTTTGCGAGTGGCTTTCTTTGGTGGACGTCGATCTTTGCTTTTCAATTTCCGCCTATCGCTATCGTCGCTCTCGTCCGACGATTTGCCATCCTTGGCGTTGCGATCATCGTCCTCTTCCTCACTGCTGGATGAAGAGGAGGATGATGAGCGACGTTTTCCAGACTGCTTTTTCGCGTCCGCCTTTCGTTTCTTGAGCTTTTCCGCTTTGCGTGCTGCTGCGGCAGCCAGCAATGCGGCTGCCTCCCGTTGCCTCCGATCATCTTCATCCTTGCGAGATAGCTTCTTCTTCGCTTTCCTCGAATCTTCACTCTCGCTTCCCGAACTATCGTCGTCCTCCTCCTCGTCTTCACTGCCCGAACTGACAGCCGATTCTTGCTTAGTGCTAGCTGCTTTCGGCTGTTTCTGTGCTTTTTGAGAAACAGAAGATCCGGCAGTAGTCGCAGTACTGGCACTAGCGGCTGCTGCAGATACATTGGTTTTTTCCTCTCGCTGACCAGGACCCGAGGCGACAAGATCTGACGCTTCGCGTTCGTGAGGTTTCAGGAAGGGAGAAGGTGTCCGTGAGAGGCTGCTACTGTACCGGGCACTGCGCGTTGAGCCAGATGACGATTTGGACTCCCTCTTGTCCTCATTCGTTGCCACCGCTGCAGTGGCACGTTTGCTGCTCGCCGATACCGTTTCCTTTGGAACAATTTGATCGTTCAGTTTCTTCGTTTCCGAAGCTACCACAGGGGCGGCGCTAGCTGTTGCTGGTTGCTGTGTGTGTGGCTTACGTGCACCAGCACGGCGATCATCAGCCCTCTCGGCGGATCCATGCTCCGTTGAGCTGCGTTGCCGTTCGGCTGCAGCATCCTCGGCCAGCCTGTCGCTCGATTCGCGTGTATTAGAGTTTCTAGAAGCTGACTGACGATGGCTACCGGTAGATCCGGCAGGGCTTTCGGAGGTTTTGCGTCCACCCCGTACCGATCCACTTCCGCTACGATTCAGACGGTCCTGTTGCTGCTGGTGCTGCTGCTCTACACTGTCGCGCTCTTGGCCACCGGTTGAGGAACGGTTACCGGTAGCCTCACGATTGTTGCGATGATCACGCTCGTCGTAGCGGTTCGACGCCGGTGGTCCCATTTGCTGGTGGCCTCGCTGCTGTTCCCCACGATCGGCCGAACGACGCCACTTCGGTGCATTCGCAGCATCACGGTTACGACCTCCATCGCCGGTACGACGATCCCTTTCATTCTGCATTCGATCCCGTTCCCGAGAGTTCGGTCGCCTGCCACGCGATGGACTCGAAGGTCCTCCTCCAAAACGCTGGTTTTGCGCATTACCTCCGCCGGACCTGTCACGATCTCGCTCTCGTTCGCGATCGCGCTGCTCCCGGTCCCTCTCGCGGTCACGGTCACGGTCGCGATCTCGATTGTCTTGTCCTCGTCCTGGACCACCACCACCACCACGAGACGGAGGTGAACGATGTCGATTGAAATTGCCATCACTAGTGGGTGGGAAAACAAAGAAAAGGAAAATGAAAAGAAAATCAGAAAACATGAAAGGAAACGCATTATAGACTGTTGTTCATTCTGTTATCAATTCGGTGCGGTAGTTTGCGTTCTCTTACCGAGCATTCCCACGACCAATCGGACGGCCAGGAGATCGCGAGCGACCTCGCCTCGGTGATCGGGAACGATTGCGTGACCGGGAACGAGATCGGGATCGCGCATTACGGCCTCCGCGGGGACCATCTTCACGACCACGTCCACGCGAAACAGACCGTCGATCGCGTTCTCGACCACCTCCCCTCCCAGCCATCGGTTTCCGACGATCTGAATCATTATCTGCATCCGGTGGCCGACGGCGTGGTGCTCCTTTGGCGGTATGTGCTTCGGCCGCCTCCGAATCCGATGAGTCCTTATTCGAGCGATAGTGACGCTTCTTCTGGACACTGTTTTCCTTTTTCTGGATCTCGAAATCGTCCGATCCTTTGCGTCCCCTCGAAGGAGAACGGCTGCTGCCGGAACGTGATGTATCTCGACGGTTCGGTCGACTGTGGCTCCGGCTACGACTGCTCCGTCCATTACGCTTCTTCGCACCGCCCCCGGTCGCCTTCGTTTTCGGCTCATCTTCGCTACTGGACGAGGAGGAATCAGAAGAATCGTTCGAACTATGAGATCGGCTTCCGGGACGTCCTTTTGCCGATTTTCTGTACCGGTTAGACAATGTGTCAGATGAATTAATAGATTAAAATATACCAATTGCAGTGAGTTAGGGAGGGACCTACCTTAGTTTCGATCCCGATCGTGAACGACTGACCGACGGCTTTTTGCGATTGTTCGGTTTCACGGATCCAGACCGACTACGAGATCGAGAACCGGCCGATGAGTGGCTAGGGCTTCCTTTCTTGCCCTGACCCTTCTTCCCTTCAGCCATGTTCATGAGCTTGGATTGCAGTTTCGACAGAGCGGCCGAATTGCCGTTTCCTGTAAATTCCCGCAAACGATTACAATCCATCCACTGACCATCGAACAGCCTTTTTGATATCCACACTTACCGTTCTTACTGTTCTCTTTCTTGGACAGAGAGCTACTGCGTGACCGACGACGACCATCACGATCATTGGCCCGTCTATCGCGTGGCGAACGGCTACCACGTTTACGCGCACGGTCAACGGGTGATCGGCGCCCACCGGATCTAGAGCGCCGGCGATCGCGTGAAGAGCGACGATCGCGAGATGAAGCACGCCGATCTCGTGAACCACCTCTTCGGTCATTTCTAGACCGTGACCTATCGCGCGATTTCCTTCGGTTCCGATCCTGCCGCTCGCCGGATTTCCCACGTTCCACGGATTTCCGCCGCGCTACCGAATGGTCGCGTGAGTTCTTCTCCGACGCTGGCGCTCCTTTAGCGGGGTCGCTGCTCTTTACGCCACTTTCCGTGGGTACAGGGGGTGCCGCTGGCGGTTTTTTGGACTCTTTCGGCACGTCCGCTTCGATGAATTCCTCGATCATTTTTTCCTCCTCATCAACATAGTCCTCCGGTTCCGGTTTGTACATCTGGCGCACAGTGTTTTTCGGTTTAGATTTACCACCAACACCACCACTAGCAGCAGTGCCAGTGCCGGTTGCATCTTCCTTGTCCCGAGTGCGGCTTCTCGAACGGCGACCACCACCACGGCCACCTTCCTCCTGCTGCAGACGAGCTTCCTCTTCGCGCTTCA
>NC_064875.1:57384541-57404541 GCF_943734745.1 Anopheles darlingi
ATTATTCAAACTGTGCAAAATATCACCATGAGAAACAAGATCTAGTGAAGTAGGGTAATACATCGCCGGAAACGATAACGCAGTGTAAGATGGCATCACTTTCGATGGCCTCATTAGAGCAGCAAATAGTATCTCTCCAGCCCTAGTTTGTAGCTCTAGAGACGACGATCGAGAGAAGCAAGTGCATGAATAAATTGCGCCGCTGGGTGATAAATAAGATATGTTTATGTCATCATCGCTGGAAAGCCCGGAAATCGCCAGTTGCATGATGCTATCTCGCATCACCCCCAGCCATTGGTGGTTAAGTAACACATACTGGCAGCACGGAGGCACTCTTGCATACCGGATTACGCTCATGGATTAATGGAAGAAGGCACGGTGCGCAGCGCACCGGTTTGCCGGCAAACACCAGGGAAAAGCGGAAACACGGATAATAAAAATACATTTATTTGTATGACACTTCTATCACAAAGATATAACATGGGCACTGGCGCACTTTGCCAACACTGAGCCACTGAGCGAACGGGTTTGCGGTTTCTTCACCCTTTTTATGTTGCCTTTTGTTGTTGTTGTTCGTTTCAAAAGTGTCCTGGCGTGATGGTCAGTGGCGAATTTAGGTGAATCCAGCATGAGAAATCATTGGGGAAGAACGAAAAGGTCCAAAAGAGCGGGGGGGGGCCCGGGATTGTGGGAATTGGTTGGTCACAAAACAAGGGTACAGGTTGGTTGGTTTATATTTACAGCGACTGATCTGGTGTCCGAAAGGAATAACGGTATACACAACAGAAACACACGTGGCGCACGCATTTTGCAACGCAAACGAATCCAGTCACTCCTACGCGCAGCAGCATCAGCATCACGTGCTACTGATGGTGCATTCCTGCACACGTGTTAATGCGTGATGAAAGGGAAGTTCGGAGTGAGCGAACTCGTCTCGTGATCTCGGCGTGCCTGCGTGTGTCACGTTACATGCTACGATCTGCTCCTCCTACTCACCACCACGTGCATGGCTACCACCAAATAAATAAACATTAATAACACAAAATAAATGAAAAATACAGCGCACACCGTGGAGCCGGTGGTGCCAATGGAATGGTACGGGTTGGAGTGCGGATGAGCCCACGCGACACACACAGCCACAGAGGACCACAGGGGATGAAGATGAGCAGGAGAGCGTTTAGCGTTGGCGTTGACGCATTATTAATGTAAAAAAAAAAATGAAAATCAAATATTAACAATAACTCAAGTGTCACGGCGTCCGGATGTTCAAACCGAGATCGATCGATCGGACGGTACACAGTCGTCCTGGTCCGGGGGCGGATGTGTGGCAGGAATGTGTTTGTTTGTGTGTGCGTTTATGTGTTTGGGGGAAGGAGGACGTATGTTTGTAGAATTGCTAGATGGAAAATGGTCCACCTTACGCCTTCACGGTGTCACGCTTGCCGAGCACCTTGGTGGCGTGCACCTGATCCCGGCTGTTGGTCACGGTGGCATGGAATCCGGTGGCCCAGTCGGCGTAGTAGTCGACGGTGCGCACATTACCGTCCGGCTCAACCAGCGAGTACTGACCGCGCACGACATCACCGTCGCGCTCCTCCTTCTGGTGCTTGATATCACCGGTCAGCGGATCGTTGACGCCATACTCGAAGGCATAACGTGCGTTATCATCCTGGAAAATGGGATGGTGGAAGAAAAGATCAACGATTAAGCGGTTGTATTCGTTTGTCGATCGTGCAGGCTCGATTGTACTTACGTAGTGTTCCACGTACTTCTCGGCGACCGTCTTGACGACGGTGGCCGGGGCAACGGTCTTGACGACGGTGGCCGGTGCAGTGTAGGCAGTGGTAAGGGCCGGAGCGGCAGCCGCGTAACGGAATCCACCATAGTGAGCACTGCTCACCGCTGGACCAGCAGCGTAGTATCCGTGGGAGGATCCTGTCGTGGCATAGCCAGCGATGGCGGCCGAGCCCGTGGCGTAGTTGGTGATGGCAGGACCAGCCGAGTATCCTGAGTAAGCCGGGCCGGCACTGTACGCAGCAACGGCAGGAGTCGAGTACACCTTGGAAACGACCGGGGCAGCGGAGTAGGTCGAGTAGGCTGGGCCAGCACTGTAGGCAGCAACGGCCGGAGTCGAGTAGACCTTGGAGACGGCCGGAACCGCGCTGTATGCAGCGACGGCCGGCGTGGCGACGACCTTCGAGACGGCTGGCGCTACGGAGTACGCAGAATAGGCTGGTCCAGCGCTGTATGCAGCGACGGCCGGAGTAGCGACCACCTTAGAAACAGCCGGCGCTACGGAGTAGGACGAGTAGTCCGATCCGTGGCTATAGCTAGAGACGGCGGCACCGGAGCTGTAGGTAGCGACGGCCGGTCCATAGCTGGCGGTGGCTACCTTAGCAACGGCTGGGGCTGCTACGTATCCCGCGGAGTATGTGGCCGGCACACTAGCGTACGAAGCATAGCTGGCTGGGGACGAAACGACCTTCGAGACGGCGGGTGTGGCGTAGTACGACGATACGGCCGGAGTGGCAACGACCTTCGACACAGCGGGGGTAGCGTAGTACGAGGATACGGCCGGTGTCGAGACGTACTTGCTAACGGCTGGGGCATAGGCGGCAGCGGAGTAAGGCGCCACGTAGCCACTCACGGCGGCACCGGTGCTGTACTTGGTGACGGTTGGGCTGGACACGTACGCCGTCGATACAGCCGGGGCAGCGGCGTACTTGGTGACGGTCGGGGCAGCATAGGAGTACGAGGCCACGGCAGGACCAGCGGCAGCGTACTTGGTGACGGCCGGAGCAGCATACGAGTACGAAGCCACAGCTGGAGTCGCGGCATACTTGGTGACCGCTGGAGCAGCATAGGAGTAAGTGGCGACTGCTGGAGCGGCCGACACGACAGTCTTGGTAACAGCTGGAGCGGCATAGGCCAGCTTGGAGGTGGTAGCATACGAGCTGGCATAGCTGGCAGCCGGGGCAGCATAGGCGACCTTAGCAGCCGGAGCATAGGCAGCATAGCTGGTGACGGCCGGGCTGTACGAGACAATCTTAGCGGCCGGCGCGTAGCTGGAGTAGGTAGCGGCCGGTGCGTAGCTGGAGTAGGTGGTGGCCGGGCTGTAGCTGGCATAGCTGGCAGCCGGAGCATACGAGGCAACCTTGACGGCAGGACTGTAGCTGGCGTAGGTAGCGGCTGGAGTGTACGCGGCAACCTTGGCCGCCGGAGCATAGGAAGCAGTGTAGGCAACGGCCGGGGCAGCCTCATAAGTGGCGACCTTGGCAACCGGGGCAGCCGCATAGCTGGCAACCTTGGCCACTGGAATGGCAGCGGACGACGAGTAGCTGACCGCTGGGCTCGAGACGTACGAGGCGACGGCCGGACCGGCCACATACTTGCTGACGGCCGGCTGGGCTACGTAGGACAGCTCGCTGGTCTTGACGGCGGCCGGAAGGTACTCCTTCGAGACGTAGGTAGTGGCCGGAGCGCTGGTGTACACCTTGTTGACCACCGGTGCGACATAGGCTGGTGCGGCCGCGATCGTCTTGCTGTAGCTGATGCCCGACGGTACAACCGAGGCAAAGGTGGCTGCCGGTGATTTGTCCGCGTAGACGACACCGGCCGTCTTGGCGTAGGTGACGGCCGGAGCGGCCGCTACCGTCTTCACTGCCGGCACGTAGCTGGTCAGCTTGAGGTCGGCTTCCGACGAACCGTACGCGCTGTAGGCTGGCGAGGCTTCGTACGAGCTGTACGAGGGTCCAACCGAGGCGTACTTCACGTCACCATCGACCGAGTACGAGGAGAAACCGGGCGTCACGCTCACCGAGTTGATGGCCTTACCGACCGACAGCTGGACCGATGGCGCTTCGTAGGAGTATCCCCCATGTACATGGCCGCTCGGTGGGCAGTCCGGGGCTGGGCTCGCTAGGTTCGATGCCGCAAGGCAAGCCACAATCAGAATTGTAGCGAACAGCTGACCCCCCGAATCGTATCGAAAGCGTAACAGAAGAGAAGGAAAAGGAACGTCAAACACTTTAATGACTTCATGATTCACCGATCGCGGATCGCCTAGAAGATTTACGTTACGAAGCTCTACTTTTGCGCTACTATCACCTGCTGCCTGCTGAATCGTCAACCGGTTCTACGGTAATCCGAGTCTGACCTGGTCACCGCTGGTATGTAGCAGGTAACCTTCGGTTACGTCATATTGTGCATGATGACTAGCGGTTTAAGAACGGTTTATGGGTTCTGTGTGTGTGACCCTCAGACCCTCAGATCAATCGATCAGCGGTTCGATTGCTGTACTGAAACGGAGCTGATCGGATCAGCTTGCTACCGGATTGATCGACGGTTTTGTGGCCGACGGTTTTGCGGCATGGTTTGGTAGCTAACGAACCCGTTTTCGCCTCGTACACCTCGTCTGACCAAATTGGAGCACACGGCTAGAACGAGTCACCGCATGGAGCGGTACGATACTGCTACTGGTATGAATACTGGCCGCTTGAATAAGCGACTCGTAATGTCACACTCGAACGCCACTCCAACTCCAGTGACGATTCAATTACGCGGCACCCTTTATGGCCTTTGGTCTGGTGTGTGTGTGTGTGTGCCCGTGTCAGAGTCAGACACTAGAGCAGGTTGCCAAATATTATGAGCCAACGATCGCGGGGCGATCGCCGCGGGTTCCAATTAAATCTGACGGTGAGGCTGAAATCTTATCTTTTCGCTCTCTTTATCGAGTGCTCATTATCGGGACCCACTTAGACTAGCCGTATGCCATGGTTAACCGAGCAGGTTAGTCGGATGAAATATGATGAGTTGCATCATCGATAGCCTCTTTGAATGGCAATCGTCTAATCCGTGTGGTTCGTTGTCATATTCCGGTGTAATGGAGAGCATGTTTATTCATTTTTAACGGAGATTTGCTACTAATCATGACCAAAGTAGTGTGTGTGTGTCAAAATGAGCAACTTTTCTACGTCATTTTGAAAAATCTAAGCCTGCTTGGCTGTACTAAAGGAGTGTTATTGCATTGAAGTCACCAGGGCAGGAAAAATCAAGCAACCTGCTGCGATCTGCATGGTCTTTTGTGAACTATTTTACAATACTTTAATTTTTTCTATCCATCCTTCAGGACAAATCCTAATCTACAGAATCCAAGAACTAATTACAGGATTCTAGAACCGAATTTAATTTGCAGCAATTCATTTTAACTCCTAACGACTCGTTTTCCATCGTGTCATCGTTCCTGTTAGAACGCTTTCGTCAGCACTGTTGTAGGCGTTTCACAAATTGCTCTCCAACCTTGGCTCGCCCCGGATGAGCCGGATGTACGCGGGCGCTCGCTATGGTGGTCTTTTGAAGGAAGGCGTACAGTTTATCATTTCTCGCGCAAAACGGCGCAATACCGTGCGCAGCCACTAAGCGCAGGAACCATGATTCAGCCGTTTCCCGTTGGCCACGACGTCGCCCACGGCCACGGTCCCCCCCTTCGATGAGGAAACCGTGAAATCGCGAGGCGTTGCCGCGCACCATACGACCATCTGGGTTTGCACCCAGCAAAACCCTATCGGAACGGGTTTCCAGTGTACTTTCAGGGTACCGAGGTACAGGGTAGGTGCCACTGGAACTGGAGCGCACCACTCCATTGCACACGTTCTGTCAATTCGTGCGCTCGCCCTCTCACCTGACGCCTCTAACGCAAAACCGGGCGTGTTTTTGTTGAACGCACCCGGTTAAGGCGAGCAGGTTCTGAGGTATCCAGTGCGGCCGGACACCGGGCCCGCGTGATATCTTGCCTTCGGTTTTTACATAACCCTGCAATAGGGGCCTGCCAATCGGCCAGCTGGGCCCCGAGGCCATCTCATGCAATGGTAGCCACCATGCACTGGGTGCCCGGTGTGTGATACCGCCCAAGCCCGAGCGTCTTCCCCGAGATCCGAGAACGTGCCCGTGGTCACCTTTACGCGGAGAGCGCTCGCTCTCGCTTTCATTGAGCAGGCGAGCCGGGGCACGATTCAGCACGATCGAAGGCAATTAGATCATTGCCGGGTCGCGTGATCGCCGTCGAGAAGTGACGGCGCAACGGCACCCTGGCGCGTTCCTAACTAGCCATGAAAGTGAAGCAAGGCTCCATTTACGGTCAGCCAAGGTAAGGTCGCTGTTGCGCCGGGCGCTCTAGCTCCGGTTTAGTGGCCGAAAAGAATGCGTCCAACCTGCTCCCCATCAAATAGAAGTGATCGAGAGTGTCCCGGGTATGAGTGTTTATGCTGGGTGCTCCAGTCGAGGGACCCTGTACGGTGTGGCTGAAGGTCGACTGCCGCCATGATGCCGTTTTCATGCCGAATTTCGAGTACGAATGCTGAAATGCTGACGGCATCCAGCATGCATTCGCGTTGGATTCATCGCACTGATAAAAACCGTTCCGTTAGTTTCTTGCTGCAGCAGCAGCACCACAAGTCCTCTAGTTTACACCGCAAGGGGCATGTCCTTGCGTCGCACTTGCTGTTACTTCGGCACTTCCTTGCTCACTTGCTGTCTTGTACGTCACTTCAGATCTTCCTTTGCGTCGCACAACCACTCACCTTCATGATGACGCGCTAAAACACACTTTTTTGTTTCGTTTTTTTTTTCGACAATCGATTCCACCTGGCCTCAATCGGTCGGTTCAGCTGTCACAGGGCCCCGGCCAACGCACGAGCACCACAGAATGTCCACTAGATTCGCGATCACGGAATCCGCACCCGCGGGATCCTAAACACTGGAACGAGGCAAAGGGAAACGGGGGGACACACCAGAGAGAGAGAGTGAGAGAGATTAAGAGACACACTCCGGGGCGGGGATGGCGGCAGGCAGGAATCCCTGGCAGGCACTACGCGCTAGTCACACGTACCAGCAGCGACAACGGGGCAGGACAGGACAGGACAGGAGGAAAACCGTAGGACCTTTGACAACAAACGAAAAGCGGGCTGCTCTACATAAGCGCGTAGAGCGATACTCTACACGGGCACTACTACTGAATGGTCGCCATGATGCCTCCGGTCTCTTATATAGCACGCGAAGTGTCACCATCGCCGACGGAACGTCGTTGTCGCCGTCGGAACGTCGGAACGCCCAGGCTCCACCGTTCCCCGGTGGTGCCTCGAGAACACCGACCGACCGACCGGGCTCCCTACTCCCGGTGTGCGGGGTGACTCGCGTACGCGCGATACGAACCATCACCCCTCAGCAGGGTGCGGACTTTTCTTGACTTTTCACAGACGACCACCGGTCACCACCCCTCCCCACCACCACCACCACCACGAGAAGGGTTCTGGGCGCGCGAGCACACGAACGAACGGCGGCGCTTTCACGGCGTGGTGCTGCTTCGTGCTGCTCTCGTTTCGTCGCCCGCTCGAGATATCCTTCCTGAATCGTGTGCTAGCGAACAAGCGAACGAACGCGATCGCGTACACGAACGCGTGCAATGGCGATCAGTTCCCCCCACCCCCCACCAACTTCTGCACCGCACGGGGGACACGGAGCAGGCGGAGCAGGCGGAGGCTGCGTTTGCTGCAGGTCGAACGGTCAATCGAACGGGTGATTCGACGCTGAGGACGATCCCCACCCCGTGCACGGAACCCGGGTGTTGTTGGTGGTGACTCGGCGGTGGCGGTGAGGGCGAGCGAGCGCAGCACAAGGTCTGAGCTTATTCAGGAGGTCGATCGCCGTCGTCGTCGTCGTCGTCGTCGTCGTCGTCGTGGTCGTCGTCTTGCGATATTTGATATACATTTCGTGCAATTGGATCAGATGCTGTTGCACAGTCCTTTCGGTGCCCCAAACCGGAACGAACGAATCGTTTCGCGGGGAAGGGATTGCAGTAGCCTCTGGGAGAGAAAGGGTGATGGAGATGGTCAGTTTGCTTGGGATTGCATTTTGCGAGCGAGTTTTTTTTTAAATACAACAAATAGTGCGTTTCAAATGCACAAAGATGAGTGTCTTATAAATGAAACAAAATGAATTTTCAACATTTTTTTTGTTGTTTCTTCACAGCTTGATATTTACATGAAAGTGTTTGAATGCTAGAAATGATGTTCAAAATAAACTCAATTCCATTACGTTTTATTTAGATCTGAATTTCGAAGCCTTAACATAGCAAGCATATTTTAGAACCATTTTAGGAACAGTAGGCAAAGAATCGCCTTGAACCTAATTCAAATGTATGTAAATGGCAATGAAAATTCTTAGACTAAAAATGAAATTCAAATATGATTCTAATATGTGTTAGAATATGTGTTTATTCCTCTTCATTTTGCATTTGATTTTTCAAAAAATAGACCTAAAAACAAAAAAAAGGTAGAAACATTCGAGTAATCAAAGAATGGCACGCAAGAAAGGTTGCATCCTTGTCCAAATCCTTGTTTTTCAGCTCAGTATTATGTTTTGTATTCTTAAAAGCTTCTTACTTTCAGCTTGCAGCGATGTATAAAATTGTTTTGCATACTGTAAATCCGCACCCCTTCATCTTCAAACGCATTTGTATAACGCACCGAATAAGAATGTCCGTCAAATATTTGTCCCTTGCCCGCTTGTCCGACCGACGCTTTTGGATGCCATCCATGTCCATGGAGCCAATGCCCTACACACACACACACACACACATGCTGCGAAGCATTTGGAAAAGACACATTCAATCCCAGGCCGGGCCCTACTGCACCATTTAAGGGTACGCACAGTCATTAACATGCCTCGGAACAGTCGTCAGCAGCAATGCCCTCGAGCGTCCTCGAGGGGGCACTCTCTGGTGGGATTATTGGTGGGTCAAAATTGGGTCAATCTTTGGCCCTTTTGCGCTCCACTCCGAACTCCGGTCACCGAATGTGTCCCTTGGGTGTACCAATGGCAACAGAAAGCCCATAGTGACTGCATGATTAGGTGATCAGGATCACCGTGGAACTCTCTTCTCTCGCCCGAATGGTCCAGCCAATGGGGAGCCAAGCCAGAACGCATTGCATAAGAAGCAGTAGGTCGCGTAGATCGTACGCAGCACTCGGATCTCCTGCAGACACCCAGTGCAATGTGTCCACCTGGAATCGAAATTAGACAGGTTTTACTGTTTTTTTTCGGTCGTTCGCAGGAACGGTCACGGAGTGTGGTCTGGGTGCACGGCTGGCAGGTTTGCTTGGAGCAAGACTTTGATTAATTTCATGCCATGTTTGCCGCCAGCCGGGTGGTTCAACGTTGACGTCCCAAACATTGTGTCCGAGTGAAATTGTAACAAAATGTCCAAATCGATACACCCCAAACCGACTGCGTAATGTCCACGATCCCGGATTCAAGGGGATGGTGAGCGTGGTTTGCGGCGGTTCAAATTCACCTGGTATCTGGTGTCCTAAAGACGTATAGTTTTACAGCGTAAGGTGCCGGACGATCACGGAGATCGAGGTCAGGAGTTGAGGATTGCTTTTACATCTCGAGCTTCTCAGATCTCATGTCCAACGACCGTGGCAGAAATTCAAACAATTTGTCACATCGATCGACGTTGGGCCCACCTAATGGTAAATCATCTCGTATGGGGCCCCCTTTTGTGGCCTTGCACCACATCGACATCGCTCTCGTAACAAGCCTCAGGCCCTGGTTGCTGCCTCGCGTTGCTGTGCACTTCCGCTCAGGGTTAATGTCGTGATGTGATGTGATGTGTTGACTCTCGGAACTCCGGTTACGATGCCCGGTGATGGTGGTTGGCAATGGCAATGTTATTATTAGTCCAGCGAACAAACGGAATGCATCTAATTTACGAGACCTAATTACCGGGCGGGTGGGAATGAGATTTTTGGTGTTTTGTTTTTTTTTTCGGAAGAACAGATGATTAATGGAACGACTGTCATAATCGCTGTAATATTAGTAAGGCTGGAGGACTTCCAATTTGACTACCAATGTCGATCATGATCAAAGCCTGATCGCTACACAGAAACCAGAATAGACGGAGCTGCTCGGTTCGCGGTGGCCAACGAGCCGCGGTGGCCAACGACAAAAAGCCATAAAATCCTAATCCCCATCAACCCCACGCATTACAGCACTTCGCATACATTTACCTCTCCGAACCAGCCGCATCAATTCAGGATCAAACACCATTTAACCTAACCCCCCCCCCCCCTTGCCATGCACGGTCCGGTTCAGGGATAGTGGGATGTTTACGAGTTCGCTGAAGTGGCCACCGCTTGCCGAAAAGGGGGCGACAAAAATGCATGTTTCCAATTGCCACCGGTACCAGCAGCAGCAGCAGCAGCAGCAGCAGGCCAGGCCAGTTCGATCTCGATCGCTCTTTATTGCACAACAACACCAATTGGTGGCCACAAAGCGCTGCTTTACTACTATTACTACTACTACTACTACTACTACTACTACTACGACTACTGATTTATAGCATCACGAACTCGGTGCAAGTTGTGAGGTTATAAAACGCTAATTTAAGCAAATAAAACGCATATCAAATGCACCACTTTCGCACGGACAATCCGTTCGTATCGCGGTGCGTGTGTGTGTGTGTGTGTGTGTGTCTCTTTTGAGAAGAGAGGGAGAGATCCTAACAGAGAGAGAGAGGGGATCTGGCAGCAATAAACACGATAGTCAACGAGCAACGCGAGAAGCGAAGTGAAATGGAGGTGCCAACATGAAGGAAGCTAGGGTGTGTGTGTGTGTAATGTCTCCGGGACCCCCGAGGAGGCAGACCGTTTGCTGCTCGCCGTCTGGAGGACAGTCATGGTGGCAGACAGTTTTCTTTTTGGACCCTTTTCGGTTTCCACATCCACTGGCACTGGCAACACTAAACGCACTCGGTGCGTGCGTTCGCATGCTTCTGCTGGTCGTTTCGTCCGTCCAGACGGTCGCAGCTGCGGCGACGACGACGGCGACGGCGACGCGATTAGGTGGCGACCGTCCCTGCGCTGCGCTGCGCCGCTCTGTAGCATCGTGGTTCTGGTCCCGGGCGTCGTCGTCGTGGTCGGTGTCTCTCGGGGTGGCTGCTGCTACGGTCCTTTCACTTTCATCTGCAACAATTCATGGCTAAAGGCCCACCTTCGGCACCCCGTGGCATTGCGTACGGGGAGGAGGAGGAGGAGGTGGGAGAGCTGGAAGTAGTGACCACAGTTGGACCAGAACAGGACGGACTGTTCGTGCTCGACGGATGGTGCCGATGAACGAAGCGAAGAACGATCTTCCCATTTTGGGCAGGTATGCTCCAGTATGCTCCGATCGACCGGCCGCCATGTTAACAGCCACGTTATCCCGACAGCCTCCAGCAAAGGTCAGGTACCACTCCAGAATGGAACTACTCCAGGGGCGATTTTGGAGAGCCTATTGACCCCTCAGTCCCCCTCCCCCTCCCGCTGGATCGCGAATTCAATTTTCGCTTGATGGTAATTAGCTTCGAGTATCGATGAGCACCGCACCGCGGCGAGGTCCGCTATTGCGTTTGCGCTGGTGTGCGCGACACCTGAGTCAGCAAACGTTGCGGCGATGGGTGCGGTTTTGCTCTCCCCCTTCCCTCCTCTCCCTCTTTTTTTCTGCAGCGTTAGATTAAGCCTTGAGGGTACTGGATGGTGGCGGAATACAAGAAGTAGAAAAAGACGAAGAAGAGGTAGAAGTGAAGCTGCCTTGGTTAGTTGAGCTACCCCTCCCCCCCACCCCCTCGTCAGAGGCAGGTCAGACACTACAGACGACGACTGCATGCGTTAGACGCATTCCACGCACCACGAACGGTGCTTTCGAGAGATACGGACCGACGCCACGGACTTTTGAGACCGTTTTCCTCTCGTTGCATTTCGTGCACGGTTCGTGCTCTCTTTCTCTCTCTCTCTCTCTCTCTCTCTCTCTGGACGTGCACGCGTACGCGGTGGTGTTTCATTTTGCGAAATGCATCGCCTGCAACGATCAATCGGTGCATGATCATAGTGTTGCGCAACCGGACGGACACATGGCGGTGGGTCACATTGGTGGGTCCCCGGCACCGGCATACGCGCCGCACGCACCCGCATTAACACACGGGGCCAACGGACGTCGGCACGGGATTCTCACTGACACTTTTGAACCCCCTGACTGCAGCAGACCTCTGGACCCGTGGACGCTGGTGTGGTCGTGCTTCCTATAGTGCGCGCAATCGAAGTAGCCGGCGGCTATTTGTGCTGTTTGTAGTTTATGTCAATTTGAATGGAAGAGGGGGAGGTCCCTTTAAACGGTCAATTATCGAAATTATTTCGAATCTTTGCTTGCTTTGGCGTGGACATTTTTTTTTACGTAGCACGGCAAGAATCCACCACTCTCTCCGACGCAGGTTGCATCATGTTCAGAGTCTCGAGTGTTTGTGTTTGGAGTCATTTACGGGTGCCGGGTCGGTCTGTCTTCGCTACGCATCGCGCATCGTCCAGTCGCTAGATTTCAATTTGGTTTTTACTGACATCTTTCGGGCAGCAGCAGTTCGATTAAGTTTCCTGCGAAAAAAAAAAACAAATCAATTTCGGTCGGCCCCGGGTTCGGTTACCTTGAGATAATTTAGCTTTAGAAGAAATCGACACCCGACGCGGGGAGTTCGTGCTGCCTGTCGTGTCCCTGCCATTTTGGCCATTGCCACCTGGCGGGCCGGGCCGGGCTGGCATTTGAATGTTTTTCGTCCCGAAATACGGTCGAGTGCGCCCGAACTAATCGGGCGTGCGGTCGGCGATCAAACGGGGCTTAGACTTTAGACTCGGTCGTTTCGGGTTCTCTCCGTTCGGGTTTGACCTGCTGGGCAGCTAATCCTCTTATTAATGTCCTCCGCGCGATCGCGCGAATGATTGTTTACCGATCGGGCCGGCGCCGAGGGCCACCAGAAAAGGCTTTTTTTGGGCCCTCACCCGGGAGAGAAGCTGATGAAACTTTTACTTTCATCCTGCTCATTGCGAACTTGTTGGCAATTCTGGCAGCTGGCGAGCGACCGCCAGTCGCGAGCATGACTCATCGGCAGTAATTTGCTCCGACATTGACTGTCCGCTGCTCTCGGAGTGTCCACGACTGGTAAAGTGGTCCCCATAATGATATTTCCCAAATGGACGCGCACGGTTCATCGGGGCCGTGTTTTTATTCTGCCTCCATCCCCAGCACCATACCACTGTTTGACCCAAGGATCACGCAGCATTAATTAGTACACGTGCCTGCATGTGTGTGTGTGTGCGTTTGAAGTGGGAGTCTGCTGGATAAGGGGCAGCAGTATGATCTGGAAAACTGGTTCGCAACGTCAACGGTTGCTGGCACTTGATCGGGAACGCGTTTGACATACGATACTCTAACGACGATGGAACGGAATAGACATTCAACACACACACACAGACACGGGCAGTGTGCAATCGATGGGATGGGATCGACGACCCCGGGGGGCAGCAGCAGCGACAGTGATTTCACTCCCGAACTGATTTGGCACCAAATAGTGCGCCACCTTGAGGTGAATTCTCAGATTTCGACGCATTTTTCACATGCGCCTCCTTCCCCTTCTCGAGGGGCCAATGCAGAGAGCAGAATACTAAGTCAACCAGCACCCCCTCCCTCCCCCCTCTCCACTCCTCCTTCCAGTCACTATCGGGGAGCAATCCGATCCATAAGTGGTGTGGTTTTGCGGTTAATAATTTATGTTCCATGTCGTACATGCCGCCCGACAACCGTTGCACAACTTTCGCATCTCTGTGGTAGGAGGTACGGCAGCGCCAAGCCAAGTATTAGGATCCACTCCCAACCAGCCAGCCAGAATACGATGCTGCGATAGAGTGCCGGAGTGCACCATTATGCTTTTTGCTGGGGGGAGCGATTGACAACCGGGTGATTGTTTTCGCGCGGGAGGGTGACCATAGCAACGGGCGCTACCCTCTTTACATAATAACAATCTCTGTGGATTGTTCTCCCCCACACAACACGACCAACTGTCTCAGTGTGCTCACTGTTGGTCAGTGACTCTGCCCCTGGGGCGAAGGAATCGGATAAGACTGACCCCCTTTAATTGGCTCTGGAAGGCTTGGCGTTTGCGCGTTATTACGCGTCGCGTCGCGATATTCAAATACAACAATAAATGTCAAACGAACAAACGAGGCACCCGTTTTTGTGTGTGCTGACATTAAGTAAGGAGCGCGCGCACCGAGAGTACTGACCTAACGTTGGCAGGTGCTCTGGTTCGAGTCGATCGAACTTACTTTCTCGCCCCAAAGCACCAAAGCAAGATTAATGGATCCATACCGCGACCACCACGACCATCATCGCTATCACCGTTCGCGGTTGACGGTCGACAGGACGACCAGAGAGGAAAAGCCTTCAGTTTCCGTTTGGCGGCTTGGGGTTGGTTGGTTGGTTAATTACGGGGCCTGCCGCCTGGCAGTAACAGTGCTGCTGCTTATCAGACGACGTTAGACGATGTGTCTCTGTAGGTGCCGTTGCTGGTGTTGCTGGTGGTGGTGGTGCAGGAGTTTGAATGAATTAGCGGTGCTGGAGTGCGCACTCGCCTCGTACATTGTGTTGCGCTGCCAGTGTGCGCGACCGTGCAACCGGGCCAGAAACCGTGACCTCTCAACCGGGTGCACCGCCCGTGCCTCGTGCCTCCCGGTGTATTGCGGTCACCACCACCATCACTATCACCATCTTTAGGTCATTTGCGCCGGCGTTATTTGTCGCATACTATGACGCGTCTCTCTTAGCGTACGCCCCTGGCGTAGCAAAGGCTTTGTGGGGCACCCGGCCATCGGCAACGCTAACAAATGGTATAATTAATTAGATTTATTATTTATACGCTAATTAATAATCCTTTCGCAGCACGGCAAGGTGGTGGTGGTAGGGGTTCGATCACGATCACAATCACGCTTGCACGCACGCACGGACGTACGCAAATTCAGGGCGGTGTGCAGCAGAAGGAACAAATGAGCCAAAGTCAGAATACTTCATTAGGATAATCCTTTACGCTCGTGTACTGTGCGGATTTATTGCTCTGGCAGGGAGATCAAACAGTATTCGTCCTTCGCCGGGGGCCCACCTTACGATCGGATGCTTTCGAATGCACCACCGAATGGGCGCCACTGAGGCCTTGCGAAATGCGGCGAAAGAGGACTCTCTTACGGGCTCTCGAGGTTGAGGTTCCCCGAGATTGACCGTTTTCGCAATGGATTGGATCAATTTGAAATGACTTAAGCATCTCAAGCAAATCTACACCGCATTACGAATAAATTACTCATTCACCTTGCAACCACCGAGCACCGGCGCGCTGGAGAAGAAGGTAAGGCAGCAACAGCAGCAGCAGCAATAAGGAGAAAAAAAAGCCCGAAACTAGACCAACGAGTTCGTTCTCGTTGGGTTTTTTGTAGCCGTAGCTTGAGAGAAGGAGGAAGGGAGGCGGAGAGCGGTGGTTTTGCTATCAAAAAGCGCTTAAATGAACATGTCACGCGACGACCGTGATCCATCCCGAGCGGTTCTCCTCACCAGAGTGACGCCGAGCAGCCGACCAGCGAGCAACCGAACGGCACTGGCAGCCAGCGGAAAAGCGGAAAATTACGCGCATAGCGATGACGGCTCGGAATGGATTTATTAGCTTTTCAAACGCGGGAGTGGAGTGGAGTGGAGTGGAGTGTTCGGAGCATAAACGGTTTCGTTTGCGAACCGTTTAACACGGAGTTCCCGTGCCCGTGTACAACGCATGACGCGTATTTACGCAACCGTACGCGGGGTTTTCCCTGGCTGAATGATAGCCGACAGAGAGAAAGAGAGAGACCGAGAGAGAAAGAAGAGAGCAGTGGACCAGACCTCAAGTTGCAATCAGTAAACCATCATGTGGCGGCTGTTGGCGACGGTCGCTGTCGATGTCGGGGCCGTGGTATCGTTTGGAGTGGTTCGACAGATCCTGGCGTCCGGATTAGCGTCGGACGTTATCGAACAATTTGGAGACTGGGCCCGGGCCCGGGTGTGCGTGTCGTCGATCGAGCGACCACCATGCGTGCCAAATACGAGGACGATGCCGTCGAGGATGAATTAATTAAGTCACTGGTAAAGAGTGAGAGTGTGTCCTGTGAGGTGGAGCGAATGCAAGAATGCAACGCAGCAATTAGAAGTGGCAGCTATCGGGCTATCGAGCGCTAGTGGGGCCGTGGTTTGTGTCCGCTGTTCCGCCGATCGAAATTAACATGCCAGGCCAGCGGGCCGAGTGATTGGGTTTTTTTTCTTCGCTTCTCTTCTCTTCGCAGTACGCGTGCCCAATTGCCTAATAGGTGGGGCAGTGGGGCTGGCTGGGACAGCCACTATAACTACCGCACGAAATGTGCTCCGTAATTGGCGCCGAGATTTGAGCCCGACCCGAGAAAATGGGGATGGGAAAAAAAAACATATTTGACGCTACAAATTGTAACAGTGGCACCGCCGTTAGGTAGGCGAACGGCGTACGGAGAAGCGGCCTAAGTACGGCAGGTCACCATAAAACTGTGGTTAAACAAGACGCACTGCCATTAGGCAGCTATTTATTGAGTGGAAATTGGGAAATATGGATCGAAAACTGAAGCTGCTGGTACTAGGGAGTCATCAGAGTTACTATTTTATTGGAGAGAGACATTTACAGACGACAGACACGACATTTTAGTGCTTTACAATTTCGGATAATATTGGATTCGGGAGAATAGATTTATTTAAAATACTTCCCACAGTTCGATTTCCATCAGATATGAATCATTTTGTTGAATAAATTGCCGCCTTTTTAGTGGTAAGTCTTACGATCTTTTTCTAGCGAAATGTTTATTTTTTTCATAACCTTCTTTTGATTCCGTTTCTTGGCATGAAGAAAGTTGCATTAATGCGTTAAAGAGCTATCTACTTTTAAAATAATGGATTATTTTATCCCCAACAGTTTGAGAATTTTCTGTTCCCTCCGATAGCATAATTATCTTTAAACTGTGGTTAATGAGTCACAACAAATGACAGGAAGATCGGAGGTAGTTCGCATCTCATAAATCCATGCAAATGGATACGCACCGGAATTCTGGCGACCTCGGCCGGGTTGCCCAACCAGCCAGCCAGCCAGCCAGCATCAGTACGGTGTATCCCTTTTTTGCTTCTTTCTCTCTCTCTCTCTCTCTCTCTCTTTCCGCACAAAGAATGGGAGGTTACAGGCGTGCGTACCCCAACCGGTTTGGCCATGTTTGGAGGTTCTTCAGACTCAGCTCTCGAGTCTCCCGACCCGGGGCCCCCGGGGGGCTCAAGATGGCGATACACACGAGGACGATATAAAAAAGAATTGTGTCTAGCGCACCAAAGAATTCCACCTGTCCACAGTGTCCACAGTGCTCTGGTATGTGCTGGTGGTATGCTCCCTTGGCTAAGAAATTCAATGTCAGCTCGTTTTTCGATTGTTGTCCGGTCGCGCTCGCGCTCGCGGTCCACACACACACACACCGCACGGCGAATAGAGAGGTGTTAAATGGGAATCGCTTGATTCGCCTCGGACATAACGATGGTTGGCTGCCTGACACACGCACAACGATTACCTTTTCTCCGCCCAGGGGATGAGGTAACTCCTTTGCTCTACCGGTTTGGAGCAGCAGCAGCAACAACAACAACGAAAAATGAAAAAAAAAACACCCAACCAAGTTGCATATCTCTGAGAAGTTGTTTTTGTTCAGTGATGGAATTAAAAAAAAAGGGAAACAGTACGAAGGGTAGTCCAGTGTGCGTCCAGTGTCAAAATGTGACCATGAACTGAACTGATGTCTCGTTGGCGCCGTGGTGCGGAACTGCGGAATGGCCTGGGCCCGGTTTTTGGGGGCCGTTTTTGGCTTTGGCCAGGCCGAAAATGACGAACGTATAGGGGCACGAACCTATCGAATTACGAACGAGTTCCGAGTGGAACCGGCCGACAAAAATCCTTCGAAAGTTGTAGCGTGTGGAGGTGTACTACGGTGCTACTACGCACACGCCGAAGGAATGAGGGGTGGTGGGGTGTTGGGAATGCGTTTCGAATGGCCGAGTATGGACCGGGGAGGAGACGGATCCAAGTGGATCCACCGATATGGCGAAGGGCGAAGGACAATGACGGTTTGACAAATTATGGGAACTGGGACCTTATCGATCCCGGATCTACTGGGAGAAGACAAGCACGATGATGAGGTAGAAAGGAGTTTTTCGGATGCAGTTTGACCGTGACGGTGAAACCTTACATACGGATGGTCTTCTGGCTGAGAATTGGCTCTAGGAACCGGTTTTATGCTGATAAATGAGTTGATTTCGGATATTATATCTTAATCATGATCCTAATTTTTGAATCATTCGAACATTGGTTGTAAATTCCGAATGCCACCAGATCGAGCGTTGGGTTCGAATATTCTCACGTCCACAGCCGCGCGCAAATTGGCCAGTTTCGTTGTGACGTTTGAACTTTAGACGTACTGGGGTCTACTGAACCCTATGACAAGACCGCAACTGTTTGACGCTAGCTGAGTAGCGTCATGATCTCCTTAACGGCTTCACGCACTAGCGGAGGTGTTCCGTTTGCCAATATGTGGCCGAGCCCCAGGGCCCTGCTAGGCTCCCCGTTGGTGATTAGTTGGTGGCCAGCTGTAGCCCCGCACAGTTGCTCTGTCAGTTGATGGATGCAATCGCATTGAACATAAATCGATCATATAGATCATTGGCCCCCCCGGAGCGGGAGGAGGGGAGTGGAGAGAATCGAGGGTGAGAGGAGTGAGAACCCCTCTGGTTCTGGTCTAATTCTGTGGCATTCGGTTTCGCAATAATTGCTCATTCTCACGCATTCCGCCGACCGCAAGACCGAGGCGCACGCACTCCGCGTCGCATCGATCGTTGTTGGAGCGTTATGGGCGTTTCTTCAAAGCATTCTGGTGAGCTTATGGTGGTGTGGAGCAGTTCTCCCTCAGCAAAACTGCTGCTGCTGCTGCTGCTGCTGTTGCTGCTGGTTCCGTCCATCGCCTGGGCGCGTGTTAACCGCTAATGATGGTTGACATTTAACTAGGCACGCGTAAAATATTTTACACGTTTTCGCATCGGTATCGACGCGCAGGGGCCCAAATTGACAGAAAAATGTAGCAAAAAGGAACACACACACACACACACCGAGACACACACGCACAGAGAGGTACAACAAACGGTTGCAACGATGGCTGCGAACTCTGCGCGCGGTCAGCCGAGTGCTGTGGTCATATCCATGTGTCAGCCGTTAGTGAGGTCTCCGGGGACCTATGGCGATGGCGATCGCGATGGCGATGTGGATCGTAAATTAAATCCTACACTAATGCGTGATTTTCGTCAGTTGTTGCTGTGATGGGCAAACGCGTTGATGTGGCAACCGATTTTCTCATGCGGTTTGTCGCGGCGACTCTGCGCGCGCTGCCACAGTTGTGGTCTCGTCGTCCGTCCGATATGATCACCTCCCTTGGGGTGGCACAGTGTATACCAACCAGATCCGGAAAGCTGCACACAGCAGCAGCAACAGCAGCAGCAGCAGTAGCAACAGAGGGCTGAAAACCTGGCTGAGTAACGCGTGCGTTTAGATGCTATTTCATCGGCAGTCGCACATATAACGCCCGGTGGTGGCCTTCGAGCCGAGCGCGTTGGCTGATGTAAACGCTAGTAGTCGGGTCGGGTCGAGTCGGGTAGTAGTAGTAGTAGTAGTCGAAGCAGCGATGATAAGTGCTGCTTTTTTGCGGCTTTTTATGATCTACATAATTTTCAATAACTTATGTAATGGAAGTGCACAGCATTGCCAACATGCCAACTGGCAGCAGGGTTGCAGAGATAAAATGTGAATATTCGCCGCTCGTTCTCAGCGGCTCTGGCCATCATGTCCCACGCACGGAACGCACGTACGCACGAACGAACTCAATGTTATGTTAGTTGGAGGACTTTGTTCATGTTATCTTGGATTAGTGCGAGAGATATTAGAGCGAACGCTACATCTACAGCTGGTACCTGCGCATGATGTCATCCGGTTATGATGAATCCAGAGATCGAACCGTTGCGCAAAC
>NC_064875.1:57407041-57434541 GCF_943734745.1 Anopheles darlingi
TACTCGACTCGACCACCTAGACGACAAAGTAGTGATCGATAATGAACCGAAGGTCGTCCAAGGCAATCATTTGCTCTGGATTCGTCTGTGCTCTCTCTCTCTCTCTCTCTCTGCTCCATCTCGAGTGGGACATTGTATGGAGCTAATTAGAACAACTGGCTCGAAACCGTGCTTAAGCCCGTGATTAATACTCCCCAGTAGACGAGAGACGCTGCGCCTTAAAAGGGCAATATCGTCTGACATTTGACAACTAATCCATCAATTTCGGGCGCTTTTTCTGGGAGGTCAGTTCACAGACCATGACTCATCAGCTACCGTCGCAGCGCGCTGTCGCACGGTGTCCTGTTTCGTGCACCTTTGTTTCCGTGACATAGCTCCCCTACCCCTCCCCACTTCTCTTCCTCATCCTCTCTTGCCGCTGCGCCAATCGTAGTCAATCGGGTTAGCTACTCGACTTTTTCGGACGCAGAACCGAAATCCAATGTCCGAAAGTGGCGTGACCTTTTTCTATTGACATTGGGCCTGGCTGGCGCCATTGGCGGGCGTGATGGACAGCCGGAACGGATGAAACGGGTTCCCAAAGTAGCAGCCGGTCCCGGAGTGGGACCGCAAGTAGGTTGGTAGGCAGACTTTAAGATCGAAGGAGGCTGGCTGTCGACTGTGGCTGTGACCCTAACCTAACTAACCTTGCAGGATTATGGCACTCCACACACACACACACGTTATCGACCTTAGCTACACATACACACACACATAGTTGACAGTCTTGTGTCGTGGGCTGTGGACAGTAGTATCGAGTTCGTATCCGAGTTCTAGCCGCGAACGACTACTTAAGGAACAATGGGATCAGCTCGAGCAGATCGCCGTTTGGTGGTGGTAGCGGTAGTGGTGAGGCAAAAGCGTCCATGATCAATACCATGACATCTTAACTGCAAATTAAATAACACACAAATAAAGGTTGATTGACAGACAGCGTGCGCCTGCGCCTCTCACCCACACAAACGGCGGCTGGGGCGAATCCGTTCCGCACTGTCGGCCTTTTTGACAGTTAATTTTACGGACTCTCCAAAGGACGGACTCAGCAGAGCAGAGTCCACAGGGGCGCACCGCTGATTGAATCGATTTGTTGGTTGATCCCGGGGGTTACCCCGGGGCACACGCCCCAAAAACGATGCCTAACCGCGACCACCGTGGCGCTGCCGTACCTCTTTGAGTCTCAAATTGAGGTCACATGCGTTTGTAAATCACTGGCGTGCGCGCTCGGCCGCACACCGGCCACCAGCGATCGTCCGAGTCGAGCGCACGACGACGAAGACGCCGTCGCCGACGACGACGTTCTGAGGTTCTGATCTGAGCCGATCTGATTGCAATCTTTGCGATCGCATTCCAAACGTTGGGTTGGCGGTTGTGTGGGGTGAGGGTGGTGAGGGAGGGTGGCCAGCTTGGTCAGCGTAAGGAGTGCGTGCGGCCGGCCAGCTTCACCGGAGCGTAATTCAAGGTTAGTCGGTTTGGGTGTTGAGATCGAGACCGATCGACCAGAGCGAGTGCGCCGCGAGATCAACGCTTTAGAGGGGGCCTCTCTTTGATTTATGTTCGAAGCATTTTCCCGGGGAGCGTGCACGCCCGCTCTCGATCATTCACAGCCACAATATTGAATGCATAAGCATGGCGGTGGTGGTGGCGGCATGAGTAAGGTGAGCCCTTCCGTTGCAGCATTATGTTGGGTTGCGGCTGGTGCGTGTGCGTTCGTTCGTTCGTTCGTTCGCAAACCGACGGCGGGGTGTTGGCGCTCGCTGAGCTTTTCGGTTGGTGGTGCAGGTGAAATATATGGTTTACGGTCGCGTTGATTGATCGTGTGACGCATGTTGTGGTCGTGATACTGCGGGTGGTCAGCAGTTGGAGCGCCAATCGCTATCCTGACTGCACGTACGCGTGCTCACGTGCTACTGCTCGGGCGTTTATGATGATCCCATGATCTGGATCTTAAACATTAGCCTCGTAATCGTATCGCAAAACCTATAAACTGAAAGCTAATCTGTAGCTTTAATAGACTTAACTTGGTTGCTTGTTTGTTATGGTCCAGCCACCGAAATCGACCATAAAATCAAATAGTTTGCGCCTTATTAAACCCCCCTTCCGCCAAAGGCTATTTCATCATGCTTGATTATGCTGCGTTAGGGGATTTCACGCCCAAAAAATTGCGTTCCCCCGCCAACAAAAAACTGGATCACATAATCGCGTTCTGCTAATACCGCGAGTCGCGGGCTCGCGATGTTTGCAAACAATGCCAACCAGCTCGTGACGCTCGAGCCATATTTGGAGGATCAACCGGTACCACCACCACCACCACCACCGATCGCCGATCTCGTGCGTTACCGTTTGGGACCAGCGCCGGCGAGCGTCGAAATCACGTTCACGGACCGAAGAAGTTGTCGTCGTCGTCGGTCGAGATTCGAGAGAAAAGGTCGATAGCGCGCTGGACACAGGGGCACAACGGACCAATATTGGCCGGCATTGCGAATGCCGAAAACTGAATCGGCGCACCACAGACGGGACGGGACGGACGCGCTGGAACAACGGGGTCGGAACGGTTCCCATGGTTTCGTTCTTACTCTGGTTTCGATCTTTATCTGGCTACCCTTCGAAACTGGAACGAACGTTCCTTTCACAACCATTGGCCGCTACAACCGTTGGCCACAAACGCACACAAACGCTTGAGTATGTGCATCGGAGAGTATGCTTTGCGTTTGGTGCTCTGAAGTGATTAGATCAAGTGAGATCTCGGTCTCCTCTGGCTCTACGGTTCGGTAACGTTGGACCTGCCGATTGGAATTGGAGTATTGCGGGCCGGGCCGGTATTGCGAAAATGGAAAAGAGAGAGAATCGCGCGTATTGTCGAAGGGAAAATGCGGTGCTCGAGTGTAGGAGTGGATTTTATGTAACATCGTAGAGTAAAATGTTTGCTCGGTTTGAAAGTGCGCGATAAAGCCATTCGTCTTATCGACATTCCCTTTTTGTACGATCTTCTATCGATAACGAAAACTCGATATCTTCGCTTAATCTCTTTCTTACGTTCTAACTCCAACATTGGTGCAACATTTATTCCATTTCGATTGAAATTTTCAACATGAATCTGCAAGGATCAAGCTCTAATTTTATCGAATTGTTACAAGGTATATCATTCTTCTTTTACCTCTCGATCATTTGTATATTCTAATCGTTTATGTCCGATTTGATGCTTGATTTATGTTCGCAACGCATGAACTGATGAATGCAGCAGCGCTTATGTCAATATCTGGACCCTTTCAGATCCTTGAGTGCGATTGAATTGATTTTCCGTTTGTCCAAACCCCCAAAGCCGTACGGATCAGCACTATTAGCCGTGATCCGTTTTGCGCGTTTCATTTGTTGAACAAATCACCTTTCCACGTGCGACCAACGGACCAAACACACCAAGCGAACCATCGAGTAGAGTAGTGCGCCAGAGCCCGTGCCCGAGCCCGAGCCCGAGAGGGAAACCGTTTATCGTCCGGCCATTACTCAGGCAATCCGTCCACGGCGCACGGGGCATTTGCATGAAATCGCACTTAACTGTCCGTCCGCAAGGCACTTTATCACATTACTGACAACGATTTTTCTTTTCACCGTGAGCCATGAGCGAAACCGGGTAGCCGAAGCCGAACGTCTGTCTGGGCTTGAGGGCCCTTCCAGCGCATTTCCCCCTTTTTGCGGTGCGGATGTGAAGCCCCCCGACCCCCCGACCCCCGACCCCTCGACCCCTGTTGCACTTTGCGTATCAATGTGCAGTGCTTCGCCAGCCCGGCCGCCAGAAACCCAGGTACGTTGTAAATACCATCATAATTCTTTTGACCTGCCACCAAATCACTGTTTGTTTTGACGTTGTACATGCCTGACCCCCCGACCTCCCTGCCGTTGTGCGGTACAGCACCGGTGCCAGCACACCCCCGGACCTTTGCCGCGGCCCCGCGGGGCCTGACTCCGGGGTGGATTGGTTAATTTTTTAACACGTGGTAGACATAATTGAGGCGTTTGATTAATAGCTGGTGGGCGCGTGTTTGTTCGCCCCGCGACAACGCAACAACGGCGTAACGTTCCGCTTTTTTGGCTACCGAGCGGGTCCTTTTGAGCGCTGGTTTGACGGGGACAATGACAAGTGCTTCGCGCAGGATCCCGGCTGCTACCAGAGTGTGCTATTGAAGTTAGCTACCTTCTGGGTGTAAATTGACAGGCTCTAGACGTGGCTGCCGGCGCCACCAGAACTGCAGAACTGCAGATACTGCAAGGCACCGATAGGCCAGCTGCAGGCTGTTGCTTTTCCCTCCTCGCGGGGGATTAGAAGTGCGAAAAGTGTCAACCGTGCGAGGTGCGCCGCTAGGTGGCGTTCGCAGCCACGGCTAAGGCAACTGCGGCGTGCGTCAATCGGTTGACCACTGGACGTAGACGTAGATCGACTAGGACGGCATCAGCAGCGAATCGAACGTCGCGAAAAGTCGAGGCCGAGGCTCCACTGTCATGCTCCATTAGCGTGGAGATAAATTTAAATAGCATAAATGTGTTTCTCGATCGACAGAATCGGTGTCAACACGGCATCGGTGTGTTCGTGTGTGTCGCGAGGTGTGTGCTAGCAGTCAGCCTAGTAGCTTCGGTCAGAACGTAGGAACCAGTTTTAGAGCAAGTGTGTTCTAATGGTGGAATGCGCGATAACAGCTGTACGGCAGCACCAGCTTATCAGCGTGACCTAGTAGAAGCCCGCCAGAAGAATGTTAATGAGTAAACCGGCTTGATAAAGGGCTTGACCGAGCGTGAATCATAATGCGTGTTGGCGGTTTGGCCACACAGGAGAGCAGCCGAGGATCAGCTGGACAGCAGCAGCAGCAGCAACAGCAGCAGATCAACTGGAGCACTGCCCTGTCTAGAGTAAGCCTGAGCACGCCCAAAAAACATGCAGGTCTAGGTTAACGCAAGAATGCGTTACACATTGCTGGCTGGCTCCCCGCGGTTCGGTTCTTGTGAAGACTAATAAATCATGCTCATAAATAACGTTTCGCACTGACTCGATGTGACAAGGTCCTGGGCATGCGCGTCTGGATTACGCCTCTAACCCGGCCCCCGGGAGTGCTGGAGGTCTGCTCCAGATATGTGACGTGCGCTGCGTGCAGCACGCACGCCGACGACGACGACACTTTTGATAGGCTTTTCGTGTCGAATATTTGATCAATTCTCGAACCACGGGCGCAACCTTTAAGCCTGGCGTCCGCTGGTTGGCCGCTTGAGCTGTTTGAGTGTCTTAACTGGCCTAATAGTACCCGCTTTAACCCGCATCGCCAACGCCGCTGGATGGCGTGTGCGATCAATTTGAGGTAGGTATGAATATGATAATAACACCGTTCGAACCGATCGGAAGCGCCAAGGACCACCTTGGCTGAATTGCAGTGGTCAAGCCAGTAGGTTGGTTTGAAGACAGGCGTTAGGTGCAATTAAAGGACTAGATAAAGATCTGGAAAAGCAGCAGCAGCAGCAGCAGCAGCAGCTGGATTATCAGCCCAGATCGGCCCAGAGCAGCAGAGGCCCGGGCAGAGGGCTGAATGAAATCTTGTCCTCTCGGTCAGGCCAGGCAGGTGCGTAAGGTGCGTGCTAGCACTGGATGCTAGGTAGTTCCTCCTCAGGGCCTGCATAAACTATGCACCAGAGCCCGGGCATAGGGCCCGGCCTGGCTGCAGCGAGTAAAAGTGCGGCACGAGCTGTGCGCTGTGGCATGCTGTGTTACAACCGATCACATCGTGGTTGCCCTGCAGCTGTATCGTGTGCTGAATATCAGCAGTGGAGGGCTCATTTTTTATCCACCTTCTCATTGATCGTTTCTTGAGACCTGCTGCTCGCGGTCTCGCGTCGGTCGTGCCGCTTGTCGGTGTCGGTGTCGGTGGTCACCTGAACGGGGGGGTCCTCACGCACGCCAAGTTATGAATAAATAGAACAGCGAAACACCCAACGACCAGCGATCTAGCAGCGCCACCACCACCAACACCAGTACCACTACCACCATCATCATCATCGAGCAGCATTGTGATCGCGCGATCGTTATCAGGCTAATACACTACACATGTAACCAGCCGCTGTGCCGTCTGTAATTGTAACAAATCAATTTAGATCACCGGATAATGATTGGTTAGGCGGACGGAGAGCCGTTGCCGTGCAGTAACGCAGGCTCGGGAACTCATAAAGTGACGTCGACGACTGTTTTCCAAACCGCACTCCCCGCACTGTACTGTGTGTGTGTGTGTGTGTGTGTGTGTGTACAAACCTGGCAGGACCTGGAAGGAGTAAGGCGAGGAGTGGGGCGGTGAAAAACAAAACAGAAACCGCCATCCGCCTGCCAGCCCGCGAGAACACGCAATCGGCGCAAGGCCCGGCGACCGGCGACGTGAGCGCGCGCGTGCGCGAGAAGCGAAATGTATAATTTAGAGCGTGAGGCAAAGCGCACCGTCATCGGCATCGGGCAAGAAACTGTGTTACTATACTTAAGCTAAACGATGCCGATTTGAGCCCCGGTACTATCTGCCTCGATTGATCAGTCGTCGCTTCGTCGCTCGGAGGTGTTTATTGTATCAGAACTAATAGAGTGGGCTTATCGCTGCAAACGGATCGGAACTCGACCGTGGTAACGACCATTTGCATGCCAAACCATAGCAGGCAGGGAGGCAGGCAGGCAGGCAGGCAGCAGGCTGGTTGGTTGGCAAAGGTCACTTTGACAGAGCAGAGTGTTTGACACTTAGGTCGACTCTTGGTTTTGACTGCAGACGGTTCTAGTGCAACTACTTGAACCAAAAACCGATTAAATGGCTGGACCAAGAGAGGGTCATTCTGTTCGCTTTGCACCTGTAAGTGTGTGTGTGTGTGTGTGTGTGCAAATCAATTAGCAAACGGTCTGCAGATTCCGTTTAATGAATACCGTACAAGTCATTGGCAGAATCCAGCGGCCAGCCTAATGTCACCTGCTCCCCGCCACTTGGACGTTTCCGTTTGTGGACGTGGACATCAAATTATGGTCGGCGTAATGAACACGAACAGGTTGACGACACACACACAGAAACGCAGACAGACTGCGGTCTGTCCTAACGGCACGCACAATTGCAGATCGCTATATAGGCAGCTTCGTTCGTACCAGAAACCGTGTACGCCATTTTGGAGCGATGGCATCGAGGGAGAAATAATTGCAGAACGAATGCTCCTACGAAGAACCTCTCAACCGATGTCGCGTTTGGTGTCGCGTGTGATGGAGAAGAAGGTGGTGTGGTGATGTCGTCCCGGCCGCGAAACTTTACCGCTTCACTCGAGTTCACCAAACCCGCTCTGATTGGATTAGTGATCGAGGCTATCGGTGTGGAGCGGGGAGGGGGAAGGGGAGACGGTAGCATTTGAATTGATTGTGGTGGACCTCCCTCTGCCCGCCGCTGCCGATTACGACACTCCTCTGTTCACGATGCGAAGCCAATAATGACGTACATCTCGTCCATGTCCATGTACCAACGAGCGTCGTTCGGTACATAACGGTCTCTGCGTTGATAAATTATTAATTGGCCGCTAGAATGTTGCCAGTGGCCAGCGCCGGCCAGCAGGATTGCGTTACGCGTGGTCCGGTCCAGAATGGTGGCGCTCAGGACCTGTGTGTGTGTGTGTGTGTGTGTTTGTACTCGCCTGCCTGCCAACGAGGTTAGTTTGTTGCAGTGCGGGAAATTCCGCGAAACCAACCCGTAGCCGAAGTCATGGCCAGCCGGCAGGTATTATCAGTGGCCACTGGCTGTGGCTAATCGGATTTAAATTTTCTTTTAATTGCTTCATTTATGCGGTAGCCAATTTGTAACCAGTGGACCCACTGGCGACTCATAGTTCACATAGTCGCGGTGCATTCCTTAGCCAATTGTGGCAAATTCGCGGTGCGTGTACGTGCGTGTCTATTAATCCTGATTCCGGCGTGACCAGAATTCACGCCGCCGCCATCGCTACAGATGCCCTTCATCTTCGCCTTACCAGCAGCAGCAGCAGTATTGTGGTCAGCGCGTATTAGTGCTCGATCGCGGCAGTGTCTATCACCCGGGCCTGAGCTGCTGCTGCTGCTGCTGCTCGGTTAGCCAATCCCCGGGGTAACTGATACTTGCCGCGCGCACATATAATCTACGCGAGGGACGTACGGGCGTAGTGCGTGCAGATGAGGATTCGTGGCCAGTCCGTCCGTCCGTTCGGCCGCTCGGTGCATAACGATGCGTTTGATGCATGCCGCACCGCACCGGGCGAAGCTCGAGGGGTCCGGGCAATTTTCCTGACAGAAACATGTCAAATCAAGACTTGATCGAGCCCGAACTTTGCCTCGGCTGCTGCCCCCGTTGGCTGCTGCCG
Organism: Anopheles darlingi; assembly: GCF_943734745.1. Lineage (NCBI taxonomy): Eukaryota > Metazoa > Arthropoda > Insecta > Diptera > Culicidae > Anopheles > Anopheles darlingi. Next base: position 57,415,457 of record NC_064875.1, read on the forward strand.
GTGTCGGCTGGTGCTGGTGAAAGGCCACCACTTGGTACCACGGTGTCTGCCTGGTAAAACCGACTCGCTCTCGCGCGGTGGCAGACGAGTGTGCAGGTTGGCTTTTCAGAAGTTCAGACTCTTCTCCTGAGAGAGGGGCCAAGGAGAGGTGGAGGTGGAGCACCCTTTGCGATGGTGGTTTTATTTTGAAAAATAAACCCCAAGCTAATGCGGTGGTGCGATCGATCGATAATGGGTTTTCCTCCTCCCGGGACCTCCCGAGACCGAGTACGCCAGGGGAGGTCCGGAATGATGGAATGGTTGGACCCGACTTGGACCCGACTATCCGACCACGGCCACGGCTTGGGGACATTTTCAACTAATCGCCGGTGCTTTGGACGAACTGCAACTCGAGCAAAAAAACGGTTGGAGCTACTTTGTTTTTAAAGGAGACCGGCGGTGCACCGCCTCATCATGGCCGTAAATCATTCCGACGCTAACTGGTACTTACCAGTTCTAATAGACCAATCGTTGGAGCCTTTTACTCCACTTTGTTATACCCTCAATTCCACTCCGGGTGTCCTGACGCATGGACCGAGGATCGAGAGTGAGAGAGAGTAAAAAAATGGCGCTGGGAAAACGAGTCAGCAACTTTGTTGTCGTTGCTCGCGTCCATCTGGCGCGCCAGGTTCCAATCTTTTACAGCCCGAGATGGCGACAAAGATAATCTTGTTGACAAACTGTGTGCTAGTGTGCGTGCATGCGTGTGTGTGTGTCTTGCGGTGTCTTTATTTCCCCACTTTTTCTAACGCGATCAGTCAAGCAGCAACCATTTGGCACCATTAATTTGGGGAGTCCCTCTTGAGCCCGCCACAATATGTGACACTTCGCGTCGCGTCGCGTCGCGTCGATTCACTCTTAAGGGGCATAGATGCACGGTTTCGCTTGAGAAGGAAAAAAGGCTATCGAACTGTCACGGGCGCCCGAAATCAATATAATCTCCGAGCAAGGTTGTCTGCCTGCCCGGTTTGTTGCGGGACCGACTGGCATCTCGACTGGCCACACTGGCGTCGTCCCGCATCTCCGTCCGGTGACATTGTGTTGTCAGACGCTGGCCCTGCTCTGCCCTGCCCTGCCTCTTGCCGTTCGACGCCCACGTTCGGTGGAAGAATAGCCGGCATGTTTTGACACCCGATAGCCCCGGCGATACCCCCCGCTTTGGGGACAAACGTTGGTTTTGTACGACTCTTTTGGGCTGTTTTGGGTGGAGAACCACCTACTACTACTACTACTACTACTACTGCCAGCCTACCGGTCACTGGGGATCGCGCCTTTCACACCAGCGACCGTCAAGGAAGTCCAGAAACGGGGTCCAATTACGAGAGTGCCAGCCAGCCAGCCAGAATCCCTCTCGTGTGTGTGTGTGTGCGCGCTGGCCGGATCTCGTGACAACCTTGGCTGAGTCACGTTTCATCGGCCGAGCGCATTCTCGTCTACTCTTTGTTGAAGGAACTCCTTTCGACTTCGACTGCTGATGTAAGAGCAAGATGGCGGGCGTCTACAAGTAGCGTGTACCGTGTACGTATAATTCTCGGAAATGAAGTTCGGGTTACAAGGGATATAAAAAGAGAGAGAGAGAATGAGAGAGGAGCTGGCATCGGTACGGCACCGAGACCTAGTGACCTTCAGGGCAGTCGCGCCGGATAAGATAAGTTAGGTGCGCGGGGGAGCGACGGTGGCTGTGGACTCTGGCGAAGAAACAAAAGTGAAATTTAATCGTTGGATCAAATTATGCAAAAACGAAACCTGGACTACTTAATACCACCACCAACACCACCACCTACATACGGAGTCTGGGGGGTGTATTATTGCGCCGTCGGGGTCCCCAAAAAACTGGGTTACAGTCAGTTTTCAGAGATTATCGTTAAGGAGCTGAGTTATTGAGGTCTCGGTGCGGGAACGTAATCGAAGTGTGCACTGGCACTGTGTACGTCCTACGGTCGCCTGATGCCAGAGTACTGGCTGGCTGGCTGGCTGGCTTACTTGGATCCGCTTCGGTACTGCGCGGGCTCCTGAGATGACCCCACACCGTTGACCTTGCCTTTCAATTGGACCGAAGCTGTGACCCCACGTGACGCTTCCCACTGATGGATCCGGCTGCGGCGCCAACTTGGCGGCTTGACCACACCGTCCACACGCCTTCAAATCGTGAAGTCCGCGAAAAAAAGAGGGCGTAATGGTTATTAGCACTTTCGGTGATTCCGCGGGACGCCGCGGACGGCGCGATAACATTCGCGACTCGCGAGCTCTGCGTAACCCTGGCCCAATGACCGACCAGCCGCCTGTCCGTCCCCCGTTTTCTACAATTTACTGCACCTTCACCGGCCTCGAGCCTGATTGTCTGAGGGTGTCAGCCAAAAGGAAGGCAACGGCAAATGCAACGCCAGAACAACGCAATCAAATCTGGATCAATAACACTCATGATTTATGTGGCCGCGTACGACATCTAGATCCGGCTCTCCGGCTCTCCGGCTCTTGGTCATTTGGCATTCCTCCCGGTGCCCGGTTCGGCGAGAAGCGTTGCGTGTTAATTATAAGGCTGGGTCCATGGGGCAGAGGCTGCGATTGGTCGGAGCGCAATGTCAAAGTCATTGGGGCGCTCGGCTCGTCCCGGGCAGAGCCAGTGCCAGTGTGATAGGGGCCCCTCGGCCCAGCTGCCGACTTTGTACCAAGGACGTTCGATCTGCTGATCGATCGACAAGTTTCGTTTTCGTGCCAGTTTCGTTGGAGAATGGAATATAATTAGTAATAAACATTCCACAGAAACGGCATTGGGGGCGGGTACGGGTGTTCTAGCTCTGGGCGTATGTTCGATTTGCTTCTATGTTTCTATCGACTCCGAACCGGATCTGATCGGATCGGAGTGATCCCGGAACTAAGGTGACTCAATTAGCGTTGGCGGTATCTAGCATCGTTGGTCTACCAAGGTTGTTATTATCCACTTGAGCTTGGGAATGACTGTCCGCTGCCTTATGGTGCGATGAAGCAGTTCCAGCGACTTTTTTCCATTACAAACCCGAGGAAAGTAGCCAATAAAGTGATGTTAATGATTGCACAATGCGCTAGCAAATGGGAATTGATTACTACTGATTGTAGATCCGCCAAGATCGCAAGTAAACCCTTAGTATAAAGCATTCGATGCGATTGCCTGTCCAGGAAGTCCAGCCTTCTGCTTACTCAGCACAAGCTGACGGTCACGTTGGGCTGCTGATGCTTTCACTTTACATTTTATTAAATAGACCACCGTACTGTAAGACGTAACAGATCTCAGTGAACGACGCTTAGTTCACCTAACCTCCAAAACGCGTGCGTTTATACTAGCGAGTGGGTTTACTTCATTTCATTTTTAAATTAAACTATCACGCACGACGGTTTTTGCTCGTGATTGTATTGCACTGTGTGTGTGTGTGTGTGGGTGGTGGGCTTTGGGCCGCTGCCACCTGCCTTAAGCGTAATTAGTAGCGTAGACCGGATGTTTGCGCGATTGCTGCCGTGACAGCATCGATTGGACCATGCGCTGCGAGGCTTCCTTCTGCTCGTTCGGGACGAACAGGACGGGACCGGTGCGTGCCTGGCGCGCTCCCTTCGCCTTGAAGTAACTCGAGTAGTCGGGCCGGTGGACGGGACCGGTGCGTGCATTGAACTTGTAGACCGACGGTGTGGCAAAGTTCTTCAGCCCGGGTGTGGTGAGGGGTTTTAGCAGGTTTTTCTTCGGCCGACTATCCACGTGCACCGTGTGTACCTTGGCCTTCTGCAGCGTCACCGGGTGCGAGACGGTGTTGCTGTACTGAGCGAACGGCCGGAAGCTGTCCTTGGTGTAGTACGGACCGAGCTCACTTTCCGTGATCTTCGAAAAGTCTACGTCCGGTGAGATGGGCCTCAGCTTGGATAGATCCGGTGCCTTCACTTCCTCGATGCGGATGCTCGGTTTGAATAGGTCCTTATCTTCTTCGACCGATTCCGAGAAGAAGTCGGACGATTCCGGTGCGTAGTGCTTATGGCCGTGCTCGTACTCTGCGCCGCTCGAGGCGTGGTGAGGCTTCAGCTCGTCGTACGAGTAGTGCTGATGCTTGAAGATCGTCTTCGGCGGCTCGTAGTGCTTGTAGGCGACCAGTGGTTTCTCCAGGTTGACGTGTGGCTTCAGCTCCAGTATCGACGGGATCGGACGCTTCTTCTCGCTGATCTCGGCAATCTCCTTCTCGTGGTGCGGCAGATCGGAGCTCAGGATCAGATGATCCTGTCCCTTGCTGAAGTGATTGATCTTCGACTGCGAGTGATGCTCGTCGTAGTAGTGGTGATGCTCGTTGTGTTCATCCTTCACCGGATGCGCATTCGGACCGTGTGTTTTGACGACCGCATTGAAGCCCGTCTTCGAGTCGGCCGTATAGTCCACCTCGCGGATCGAACCGTCCGGTTCGACGACGCTGTAGTGTCCCTTGACGATTCCATCATCGCGCGTCTCCCACTGTGACTTGACGTCGCCACTATGCAGATCCTTGACGCCGTAGCTGAACGAGTACGCCGGGTGAGCCTGAAATGGGAAGGCGAAATCCAAATTACTTCTCTGCTACTCGTTACCAGTCACATCACCACATCAAACCCCACCCCGAGGTGCAGTAGATGTCAGTCAGTGTCTCAATGACAATCTGGGTTAGTCCGGGTGCGAAACGCCAGTCCACGAAATGCCTCTCCGCCGGTATGCAAAGCTGACACCTAAAGCATGCATAATTGATCACGCGCAAGCCGAGAAGCGGTACCGCTGCAACAGCTGGAAAACCGCAAAACCCCGGTGAACCACAACGACCGGCGCGGCCCTGCTGCACTGTGCTACTCCGCCCATCTAATGGTCGAGCTCCGGGGTACCGGGGTGCGCTACAATGTAGCGTGAAGTTTATGATAATTTTTTAATTAGGAAAATATGTTAAATCTAATGCGAATAAAAGGTTCATTTGATACGCACGATCTGCGCTCGGGCGTTTGACGACAACGAAACGACAACCAGGGGGAGAGCCACGACATAGGGGCCCATGCCCCTTACCGGTGGTGTTGACGTTTATTGGACTTTCGCGCAGGTTCACGCACGTGCACCACCGCCGCCACGGAATGTCCTTAGCGGCAGCGGCAATAAAAACGTGCTGTTTAGTACAACTGCCGTTCACGAACTGCACTGGTCACCGTGCGTGACCGTGACGACACATACGTCCGTTAAAATGTTACTAATATCTAGCGCTTTCCGCGCTCCGCTCGTTTCGGGACCGAACCAGAGAGCGAAATTGTTTGCAGAAAGCAAAAAATATATATATATCTATCAACCTCGATAAGGACATCGTTCTAGAGGCTAAATCGACAGCGCTTCAGCGCTGCCCTCATTAGAGCGCGCGTATTCTAGCAATAAATTTGTTAATGGCGCCACCGTCAAGGGTGTTGCTAAAAATAGTGGTAATAAATAAAGATTTCACGCCGGGCATGCCGCGACGCCATGTAAATGTGGTACGTGCGTGTTCTTGTCTGGGAGCGTGTGTTTCGGTTTTTTTCTGCTTTTGCTCTACTTCTATTCCACGGTTGATTCCACGGCGCCAGAACTCCTCGGTTCCTGGTCCGGTTGACCGTCAGCCGGTGCGAATGGATGGAAAGGATGCGGAGGATTAATATAAATCTACAAAATAACTCTCTCGCTGGCTCTAGTCGTAGGCGCATTAGTGTCACGCTGATGTTTGTGTGTTTTTGCTTGCAGTCTAAGTAGCTGAAAAATATGAAATCCAGTATCTAGACTGCAAGGTCCAAGGTGCGTTACCAAGGATACGTGATGCATTGCTTCAACTTGCTGCACGGACTGGCAGTCGTGGTGGCGTAATAAGAAACAGTCATTTTGGTTTTGATACAGCTCTTCTTATTATGGTTGAGTGATTATTATCCGGTACCTTGCGTCACTTCACTATCAAAGGAGAATATGCATCGACGCGCGATGCTCATTATTAATAATCGCGCAGAAAAACGATTTTCACGCTAATACCAACCGCGTTGAGAAAGCGAATCACTAGTTTGTGACCTTGGTGCATGGTATGCGTGGATGCGTTTTATGCCCCAATTTATGAAGGCACCAAAGCATGAGCCATCTAATGATCTGCCCTGATGGTTCCGATAGCGATATCTTTGCAATCAGCTTCATTATCCCGGTGTTGACGCATACTTACGTATTGTGGGGCGTAGTCATGAAGATCGTCTTTATAGGAAGAGACCGAACCAATTGCCCCGATGGCGAGACCAAGCAGTAGACGCTATCGAAGAGAAGAGAAGATGAAGAAAATATATTACTTTACTGTCCAGCGATCGGATGAAGTCGATCAACGCAACTGTTAACGAATTGGAGCACTGCTTTCGAACGTTCCAGTGCTGCGTGGCCGTGCATTGCGACAGATTGGCTCGGCGCCAATTGACAATCCATTTTGGAACTTACTACGACAAACCGTCGCATTACCACGGTACACCCGCCTCTTAAGGTTGACCTCCAGGGGGGACCCGCGAGTCCGGTTTGAAAGAAATTTCCTTCATGATTTATTATCGGCCAGCTGAAGCAGGAGCCGGCCAGTTCCCAGCCAATTAAAATCTAAATTTACTTGCCCTCCTCCACTCGCGGCCCTTTCGGAATTGCAGACCAAGAGACCCCCTCGAGGGGGCGCGTTATTAATTTGAACGTCTCGGTGAGCAGCCGCAAGGGCCGCCCTCCGTAATCAATCTTCAATTCGGCGGCTCCGAAACGGCACGCACTGGCCTGGGCTCGCCTGGGCTCCCTTTCTAACGTGCGGGCCCGCAATCAAGGGCTTTGTGACATGTTTGATAAAAAAAACGGCCCACGTGTGCAACGCATTTGGATCGATTACCTCTTGCGGAAGAGGGGGAAGAGAAGGATGGTGGTTGGGTTCGGTTGCCGGATTTTTGGCCTCATTTGGTGCGCTGGTGGCGCTATTCCATTCCATTTAGTTTGCGGGGCTAAACATGGGGTGACCTATGCCAGCGCTAAATGGATGACCGTGTATGGGAATGTCTGACAGTTAGTGGTGGTGGCGCGGTCAGCGGTCAGCGGTCAGCGGTCCGCGTGGTTTGTAGAGGGACACTACTCCACGTTCCCAGAACCACCTAATCGGGGGCCTCGTTTGTCGAGTTTCGCTAATGTAATTCGATAAATATTAAGTCAACCACGCCCTCGGTCGCTCGCGTTAATTCACTCGAAAGTGTTTCAAAGCTGCACCTCAAAGCGTCTTATTCCATAACATACATTGACATACATTGTCATACCATTGGAGTGTTTTTGTTTTTGTTTTTTGTTTTGGAGGAAGTCCGAAAGATGTGTCAAATGATATTATGCAACCATTACGTGAGCCTCGACGTGAGAACCTCCGGCGAGGTCCGGATTTGAACCGGATATTGGCCCCTGGGAGCTGGTGGCAGGAAAGGAGCGGTTATGCGCGAAAGGAAGGCATCATCATGGCGTCGCTGGATGCTGGAACGATTTGCAAACAATCGTCATTAGCAGCGGGTTGCCCGTCCGTCGGCCAGCTAGCCGCTCGCTGGAACCGGTCGCGAAACGTTACTACTGCCGATGGCACCGGATGTTGGTTCAGTTGGCCAGTTTGCCAGCTAGTGGCGTACCGCTTTCCAATCCAACCATCCAGCTACGCAGCAATCGGCGCTTAAACACACTGTAGTGCCGGAGTTGGTGTCGGTCCTTGGCCCTTCCCGTCACTGGGCACGTCTCGCTCTCGCTCTCGCTCTTTGTGGGTGCACTCTGGGCACGGGAAAACCAGTTCTCCTTGTCTAGGCACACGCCTGCCTGCCTGCCAACGCCTGCTGCAACACACGATCGTTATCTATCGAAGCGATCGAGAGGATACCTGCGCTGCATATGCAATTGTTAGTGTGTGGGATTCTCACGGAAAGTGAAATTCGCTCCGTTTGCACTCGACTGCACTGCACTGCACTAGAATGAGTTGTTGACTGTGACATACGTGCATGCCAAACACACATCCCAATGCACACATCTCCTCGGACCTCGGAAGTAGCCACAGAAATGGGGCTTGACGGCGTCGATGGTGGTGGCGTCGTCGTGTAGTCTGATGCAATCCGGAGATTGTTGCATTCAAAACGAAACCTTTACGACGTCGTGTCGTCCGTTTCCGTGGTAGAAAGGAGGGAGGACAGGAAAGGACCGGACGTCAACGTTGGTTTGTTGCGGTGAAAAGCTGTAACGCGAGTTCCGGACAACCCAGCACGGCACATGAGGTGAAGACATGATGGTGGATTAGCATTTTAGGTTCAGTTCCGGGGGGGAGGGATGGGTGGGAGGCTCATGCTCATGGTAATCCCGCCTTTCGCCGGTCGCCGATAGCCACCCAGGGCCCGGGGCCAAGTAACTCGTCATCGAATGATGCAAATTGGATGGCGAATGGTGCAGCGAGAGGAGGGAGGTTCAATTAATGCCCTGACAGATGTTACCTGTTGTGTTCCGAGGTAACACTCATACTCATTACCGCACCGCATACTCTACATGATCCGCAACGTAATAGACACCGAAGACAGAGAGTGAGAGAGACACTTTAATGATCGTCATTAATAGGCCAGCTACCAGGCTTTCGGATGGTTCGGATGGCACTGTTTTGGCAGGACGTCAGGTGGACGCCCGGCGGAAAGCCAATTTCCCCGTCGTCCACGATCACCATCAACGGCCGGTGGCAGGCTAATCGAAAGCGATGTTTCTCTCATTCCAGGCTGCAGTGCTGCAGGTCAGGTTCGCGGACGTGCCTCGCGAACAATGCTGCAGTGGGCCATAAAACTATCCCCTTTAGTAGACAACCGGAGTGGCCCTCGGCTACGCTAACGCTTCCGTGAATCTGCTCATTATGCTGGCCACCGGTTTGGCCAGCCAGCCCGCTGTATCGCTTCCCGGAGATCTGCCAATGTTTATTGCTTTATTTCCTTTGCCGCCACCGTCGTCACCGGCATCTTCCACTTCACGATTGTGTAATCCACCCCGTCTCCCGTGATGCGGCGAACGATCGATCGATCGACTCCCTGCGCGGCATCGCCATTATGGCATCGGAATGGAAGGCGATCAAGATCCGATCCAGATCTCCAGCTGATCAAAGTTTGCATCTCAATCAGCTTCAGGTTGATGATATAATTTGGGGGAAAAAAACATTGCTTTCAATATCTCAAGCGCAAGCGAAATTACTGGCGCGTGGCCCGCCGTATCACCGAGCCCGTAATCGCCGGTTTCGAATCGAAATCACCTAATCAATACGTTCATGAGCGGCAATTAGGGAATTTTATGGATTTCTAATCGACACTTCTAACGTGCGCAATGCTGTGTTCTGCCGCGGAAGCTCCGCTCCGTTTGAATGGCTTGTTCGCACGACACAGAACATTATGCTCCACTGGGCGCTTGCACTGAACCCTGTAATCGCGGCAGGTCGGTGCGCGTTGTTCGCGCTGATGTTGTTCGCAGCAGCAGCAGCAGCAGCTCCAACGAGCAATCGATCGAGGGGGGGCTTGGCTGCAAAATCAAATCGCGAGTGCTAAATGCGCCAGTGTGTGTGTGTGTGTGTGTGTACGACCGGGCGCATGATTGCGCATGAAACCGAGTGCGATTGATTGATTTGCTGTCAATCGGAATAATCGCTGTGATTATGCGTGCGATTGGGTGTTAAATGGTTGCGCGAAATTGCTACTCAACCCCCCCGGGCGGGTGCCTACCATATCCACCGTTTGGCATACGGTTATCGAAAATAAGAAGGATGTTCTGCTTCTCACAGCTTGATAGCTGGGACGCAAATATGTTTGGAAATGATTGGCAAACCGAATCCGATCGACTGTCTTAAGATTCTAGGACACTCAGCACTTCGCTTGACATAAGCAACGCGTAGTGGGGACCATGTTCTGCAGATTTAACGGTGGCACTTGCCGCGCCTGTTGCAGTAATTACAGCTTTCTGCGTAGCTGCTGCTGCTCTCGCTACCGCTATTTGATTTGTCTCCTTCCTTGTCTCGTGCCGTGCCAATCCTCTCGAGTTGCTCGATCCTCTCTCTCTCTCTCTCTCTCTGTCGTACGCAACCGCAACAGGGCGCAGTGTGGCGCAGCACACCGCAGGCAAATGACGCTGGTTCGCTTTTGACGAATGCAAGATTAAAATCACATTTAGCATGAAACGAGGTGCAAAATTGCAGCTTCACCGAGCTGTGGTTCGCTTGCACACACCCGCTTGTGATATGTGCGTGTTGTCGTGCGGACGGGGCGGGGCGGGTTTCCTCAGCGCGCGCACATGCTGGTGGCCGCCCAAGTTGTCGCGGTTGCTGCAACATATGACAACGCCGACGACGACGCGATCGCCGAGGGGGAAAAAATAGGAACGAAACGAACGGAGGCCGCTTGCGGTTGCCTCAAATCTGTTGTAAACTTATCGCACACACATATCGCACATTAATTTCACTCCATTCTGTAGGCTGTGTACTGAAGAGTGTGGTAGTAAAAGGGAGGGGGTGCACTGGTATGCGCTGTGCTTCCGTCCTCGCTCGCTCCTGCCACTCCAATGGCAACAACAGGTGATGTAGAGTGCATTTCAAAACGCATATTTGTAACATTCACCCGGTATGCACGCAAGCACACGACTCACCTTGATCGGCAACATATTTGTAAATCGGCAACCCCGTGTTTTGTACTCCGCGTGAACTTCGCTCCGGGATTTGCTTAATGTTTTTTTGGAACAAATTTTCTGGCAGAAAACTGAGCACACTTTGATCGTAACCTGATCTTCTCAGTTTTTTCTTTGTCAACTTTCGTGTCACACAGAGCACACATACACACTCATACACCGGCAATTATACGCTGAACGTTGTGTCAATCAAACACTCAAACACCGATCGATCGAGATCAAAATTGTGCAAGGACCTTCGCTTGGTTCGCGCAAACAGTCTTCGCGGGGAGTAGCGTCTGCTCCGCGTGAAGGTCTCTTCACCAGTCAAGCGGTGTGCATCTTCATCGCACGTTTATATACGTTAACGCCGGTGCGAGCGTTCCTCTCCTGCACCAGCACCAGTAGAAGCAGCAGCAGCTCGTTGCGATCGAGGAGCAGGGCAGGCAATCGTATTTTCACCGAATGTCCAAAGTAAAAGCCTTTCTCCGGGGGTTCGAACGTTGTAGGTCTCGTGTGCGGATTGACTGGCGAACTAGTTAGTGACATCACGACCGGTCTGAGTCTGAGCGTGAGAGAGCGAGAAAGAGAGCGCAACAATAAGAGCTGGTGTGTGAGAAAGGAAACAGTTTTCTACGGCATACGGCACTAGCGGCAAACTGATCCTCCCCACAAGTCGCGCACTAATCGGATCACGAACAACGCTGGCAATGCGATTGTTGCCTTGATCTTGTGCTGGCCGCGATCAACGATCAGCGGCTAGCTAACCGTCCTGTCCGTCGTCCGTCCTGTCGGTGCACGGATACGGCGGATCGGAAAACGAAAGTGGAAAACCGGTTCGCGAAACGCCCGTTTTTCGCCCGCGCCAATCCACCGACCGTGGTGGATCGTGGTGACTTTCCCGGACGATCGTGTACGAATGCACGCGAGGGGACGCGAGGAAATGCGAGGGGAATGGATGCATTCGATGGTGCGGTGGTTTCCGTTCGGTACGCCGAGGCGTATATATCGATCAAACGAGTGGATGCGAATTTCCCTTTCGGTTGGCTGCAACATTTTACTGGCTCCCAGGTCCATCGTTAATGTTTGCCTGCAATTCGAGGATGCTGGATGACGCTGAGCATTACTTTAAAGGCGCCCTGCAAATGGGTGGTATTAATGGATGATGTTGTATCGTTTAATGATGATTGTGAGCAGTAGTAATGGTTATAGGACAAGCAAGACATCAATTAAACGGCAAAAGGCAGGCCACGCATCCGCAGATCGTGATTTTGCTACCGAGATCCCCCTTGTACCTTGCTAATGGAGCATGTGGTTTCCAAAAAAATACGCTCATTAATGTCACTGCTTTACTAATAATTGAACTTAGGGATTAAATTTACACAAGAAATTATAAAAAAAATATCTAAAATGACTCACTTTGATGAACAGGGTTCGTCGCTTTATAGTCAAGTCTTTTGTCCCAAATGAAACGAAAGACTCGAGTGCAAAGCGACGAACCTTGTTTATCACAGCATCGTGGCATCGTTTGACGCACGGGAGAAAGAAAATCCATCATTGCCCTCCTGCCAAGGATTAGGGGGTCTGGGGCAAATTCCATTCTCATTCCAGCCGCACACAAAAGGAGCAGATGGGAAAAACCGGACAAACGGTCACCTACCTCGGAACCGGGCGCGTAATGGAAAAGCTGCAGCTCGCGGACCCGGTTTTATCGCGGGCTCTCACAAAGGTTCAACGGGCTTTGACGGGGGCAGTGATGCGAGTGCGCCCTGTACGGTGTTGTTCATCCGTTACACCGGCCCTTCTCCGCTCCCTTTGCCCGCTCTTACGCGCAGGCGCATCTGGCGGAGCAATTAAATTGCTTAATCAGCTGAGTGGAAACGCGTTTTGTTTAATGTCAACCAAAGCAAAGTGGGCTATCGATCAGCGCGAGGTCTGCTGCTGCCGTCGTCGTCGTCGTCGCTTGCTATCGCTTCCTACAAATGCAACCGACCGGCAGGTGGTGATAAAAGTGGTAAACGAAGAAAGTGCAATCTGCGATCATTTCGTTTCTTTCGGGTATCTTTCAGGTGCAGCTTGGGTGTCCTTCCCCCCGTCGACAGGTTTGGAACAGTCAAGTCAACGCTGGTAGTGTGTAATAGTTTCGAGGACACAGCGCAGTTGAAACCAAACCAAAGCGAGAGTGATCTGTATTTTTCTCCAACCAATTGAATAGCGCCTTTCGTTTTTGGATTCAGAGCTCGGGTATACTTTTAGGAGCACTCGAAACAGCTCCGATTCGAACAGCTCCGATTCGAGCAGCTCCGGTGCGATCGAGTGTGGCGGTTTGGTGGGGTAAATAACCTCACAGATGCTGGTTGATGTTGCTGTAGCTGTAACCCTCCGCATGATCGTAACCACCGCCCGAAATGCCATGTTCCGTGTTGTAGACCTGTGGATGAACGGCGTGACCGACCTTCTTTACGACGGCGTTGAAACCATGGTGCTTATCGGCGGAATACTCGACCACGCGCTTCGTACCATCGGCATCGTACAGCGTGTAGCCACCCTTCACCACATCCCCATCCCGGATCTCCCACTGGCTCTTGTGGTCACCGGTGTGCGCATCCTGGACACCGTAATCGAACTTGTACTTCGGATACGTATAGTAATCCCTATAATCGTAACCATTCTCTGGATAGGCGCCCCCATCCTGGCCACCCGATTTGTATCCAATCAGTCCTCCTTCACTGTATCCTGAGCCGATCCCGGACGGTTGGTAGGATTCGAGCGTATTCGCACCATTGTCGAAGTACTGTGAGGAATGTTTCGTGATAATCTTGTAGCCATTGCCGGTCACGTACGCACTGGTCACTGCCACCAACATGAGCGCCACCGAGGTGATCTATAATGGTATACGTAGAAGTAGGATGGTCATTAGTAACGGAACCGAACTGCTGCTTCTACAACGATCGACATTACTGGAAGCATGGCTCTATTTGTTTGCTTTGCACACTGCTAGACAACGGAACACTTGGAAACGCTTCTGGATGGTTTGCACTGACGCACTGATACTGTTCTCCCTTGGGGGGCTCCATTATATATATATACGGTTCTAGTTTCATGTCGAAGTTTGCGAACCCCTTCTAGTGTGTTCCACGTGTCAGGCGAGCCCAAGCCCACCCCAAACTAGACCCAACAGACGCCAAAGGTGGTGATGGATTCACTTTTCGTGAGAATTATTTGCAAGAAATTTGTTTACACCTCCCAGACCACACTGTGTCTGTGACCGAATGGTGGCGGCATGATCCGCGTGTTGTGGCGGAACGTTTGCATTGTTGATGCGTGTCGGTCGATGTGTGTGAGCTCCCACAGACCCTCTTCCTCACAATTCTCATTGCGGAAAGTGAGAAGCGCCAAGAGTTCAGTGTTCAGTTCAGTGCGTGATCTCTTCTCTGCGTACTCGCGTATGGCGGGCCGCATTGACGAACGCAACGTACGCAATTATTGTTCTCTAAGAGGCAACGCCGAAATTGGAGCACAACCCCAGCGCTGGCGAAGGTGTCGTCGCAATGGCGTGAACACATTTGGTCACGTCAGTCGACAGTGTGAAACGCACTCTGCGTGGCTTTCCTCCATGTTGTTCGCTAGGGTGTATGATGAAAGTGGTTACCATTCTACGGCCGAAATGGCTGGAGGCGACGCATCGCGCATCTGCCGAAAAGGTTAACCGTTTTCAGTTCTAATCTGATCCGCGCTCGATCGATCGATTGCCGCCCCCGTTATCGACTGGTGATGCTAATGAGGCTAGTAATGGACCGTTTGTTGCCAGCTTGGCCGCCACTGCACTTTTGCAACCAGCTATTACAGCGCTGTACAGGGGGTGCTGTCAGTCATTCTTTCGTTTCGAGCTTGATCTGGTAGCGAGATACTCGCACTGGTTGGTGGTTCACTTTCCTGGTCGGGCGTTAAGGTAGACATTACATCTCGATCGAAGATGCGAACTAATACCACGCCACGCAAGGGGCTTTTCGGTTACCCGTTACTTAAACTCACGGCACGCAATCGATCCCTCGGCAGACTTTCCTATAAGCCGCTTGCAAGGTTTTGGGTAGCAGATGTGAATTTTGCCAAAAAAAAAGAAAAAAACCACGAGTTACGAATGCATCGTTGGATTTGACAGTTGGATCAGCCCAATTTTTTTCGGCGCGGGGATCGAAGTTTTCCTCTGTTTAATTGCTTGTACCGCTTAACACTTTCCTCCGGCCACGGAACACGGGCAGCCGAACACGTTAATTACTTCACTAGAAAAAAAAGTGAAACAATGTCGCTGAGGCACACACACACACACACACGCGGGGAGCTGTCCAGACCTCTCCTTTCGCGAACGTGAGCATTTGTGTCGTGTCATAAAGCACGCAGCGTGCATTTGTGGTTCAATCTCCAATTGGTTGACCAATTAGGGTAGCCGTTAAGCTGCTTATGCCGTTGGATAACAGGAGATATAAAACAGATTGGTGCATTAAATAAGAAAAAAATGAAAGTGTTTTAAAAATTGAAAAAGAAAAAAGGTCTCTTTTACTCAGAACCTTTCTAGTAACCTTTCAGTAAACTTGTCTTCAAGCATTTGTCTTTTCTTAGTAATACAAAATGCTTTATGATCGGCTGTGATCAACCCTTGAATGAACAGCATACTCGCTCAACGCGCAACTCGCTCTCAATCTCCGCGGCCCACTAGATGCGGAAGTGGTTGTTTTCATTAGATGATTAAATGTGTCACGTCGCAACCCTCCCCCGCTCCGCCATTGGAGCATGATTCGATCCAAAGGAAAATCAAAACTACATTTTGCGCATAAAGGAAAGCATTATGAGGTGAGGCTGCCGTAGCCGTGCCGTTTTGCGCATTTCTCACGCCAATTTTTCAGATCTACCGGCAGCGAAGGCGCTGCAGCGTTGGCCGCCGCTGGGTTGGTAACAGCCAAACAACAAGTTGCTGCTGTTGTTGCTGCTGCTGCTGCTGGAATGCTAGGCCGCTACTGATGCTCGGTAGTACTTTCGCTTTAGCTTGCTGCTGCTGCTGCAGTTCGGCGGGCTCTAGGTTCCGCGTCATAAATCGATCGTGGCTGAACACTAATTAAATTAGTGCACTCGCTCCTACAACAGCGGCCGCACATATATGTTGACGTTGATCGGTCGGTACCAGCGGTGGGCGAGGCGTTGGTGAGGCGAGGCGATCGCGATTCAATCCATGCGACACAGTTCGGCGGCTCTGGGTCTCTCTGCGGGAGTTTTCCTGCTTCTTCTGCTGGCGTTTTATGTAACGGACGCGATTGTCTACTACTAAGTACCCGCGTGCCCCGAGCTTTGCAGCCACCGGAGCCAGCCGTGGTGCTCGTCATGAGGTCAGCGAGAGAGAAGAGGGAGAGCCGGCTTAGGCGTAATGACGTTGGGCTTAAGCTCGATTACCGACGATTAACTTCACTCCGGGCGGCTTTCTTTCGGTTCTTTCTCCCGCCGCCTGTGCCGGCATTGGAATCGGGGCCGCCGTTACTCACTTTTACTCTGAACTATATAAACGAGTTGGCCGGAGTGCATCAGTACCATTCAATCGAACGCCATCGAACAATAGACAGCCACATTTCGGGGATACTAGAGCATCGGCTTGAATCGAAGGGAGAAACATGTTGCGTGTAAGTACGCCGCCGAGCCGAAGGATGCTGAGTGAATCAAAACTAACTCATTTCCCTTTGCTTCTCATTCTCATTCTCTAGTTTGTGAGTTTGCTTGCGCTCGTTGCTGTAGCTGCTGCCGGATATGGGCATTCGGAGCGTGCCACAAAGTACGCAACGCGGAAAATCTTCCACCACGAGCCGCACCATGATGTGGCGGAAGAACCGAAAGCTCACGCTCCCGCCGAGCATCATCATCACGTGCCGGAGGAACACGATCATTTCCACGATTTCTACGCACCGATCAACTACAAGTTCGAGTATGGTGTGAAGGATCCGCATACCGGTGACCATAAGACGCATTGGGAGGAACGGGATGGTGATGTGGTGAAGGGAGCGTACACGATCCTGGATGCCGATGGTAGCTCCCGGTTGGTCGAGTATACGGCCGATCCTCACCATGGATTCAATGCGGTTGTGAAGAAGATCGAACATGCGCATATTCCGACCAAGGAGGCACATTCGGCACCGGTCGAGGATCATCACGAGCAGAAGCATCACGATCACGCTGGTGAGCATGCTGTGCAGCATACCGTGCAGCATCACTACCATCAGGATCATCACAGTGGCGGCTATGGGCATGGCGGTAGTTACCATTGAGCTGACGCAGATCGCTGTTCCTCCTGGGTGGCGCGAGAGTTCCCCCCAAAAAATAGGTTGTAGTTTGTTTGAAGGCATTGCTGTACCCTTTGCCCGGTGGTTTCCAAATATAACCAAAGAACATGTTAATGTGTGTGTGTTTTTGTTTTGTAGAAGAAGAAGCGTGTTAATGGTGCAACAATTCAACAATGGATTTATTCATGAAACATTCAATTGATCACACTCCGTTCAAGGTTTTAGAAATGCTGATCCAGCTTACTGTAGCTGTATCCGGCACCGTGAGAGTAACCACCGTGGTAGGCACCGTTGTATCCACCGTTGTAACCACCATGGTGACCGTACACCTGAGGATGATGAGCATGACCAACGCGCTTCACGTGAGCCTGGAATCCGTTGTGCTTATCCGACGAGTACTCGACGACGCGGTGCGTTCCATCAGCCTCCTCCAGGGTGTACTGTCCCTTGACGACATCACCATCCCGATGTTCCCACTGGCTCTTGTGGTCTCCGGTATGGGGATCCTTTACTCCGTACTCGAACTTGTAGCTCGGATGCGCATAGTAATCATGGTGACCGTGATCCGCCTGGTATCCGTAGCCGGCTCCCTCCCAGTAATGTGCCGACGTAGCAACAGCCAAACAGGCAACCGTGAGTGCGATGATCTGGAAAACGAAGATTGAGTTAAAGTTCCTTCCTTGTATGCTCCTTGGCCAAACGCCCCCAACGAATCGTACCTTGAACATTTTGTTGGATTGTTGGTTGGTTTTGTGTTGCTGTTTGCTAGAACTTCTGTAAGCTGCTGAGGACTGCTGCTGACTGATGGTTTGCTGAGTGGCGTTTTGAGTATTTATATCGTGGGTTTTTGTGCATGGCCAATGGCCGGTGCAGAAACCTGTGTTCCAAAATGGTGGTAACTAATTAGCGTTAAAAACAGTAAAGCTCGAAGCCCTTCGAACACACACCCAAACCAAAGTCAACCGCGTTGGCCATCAGCAGTTCGATTTCTAATTCCATTTGCCCCAAGCTCAGTGGCGAGCACCCGCGATATTGGTCACGGCATGTGACAACTGCCCTGCCAAACGCCCTGCCCTGGTGGTCGTGGTGGGTGACGTAGTGCCAAGAAACACGAAATGGAAGGTTTCAAACTTTACAAAATCCGGCCAACATGAGTGTGAACATGAAAAAGGGGGTGGGGGACCGTTCTCGGGAACACGCTCGGCCTCAACAGTGCAACAGTGTGGTCGGTCTGATCGGGTTGGCGTTCGAAATCGTGTAGCGCGTTCTTTTCCCTTTTTTTCGGACCCCGACCACCGTTTTCAAGGTTGACGCGAAAAGCGAAAATCTCGATTTCCTACTTCTCCGCTGCTGACGAAACGGATCGAGTGCGACCTTGCGAATTGCCTCGGTTCGAACGGAGTTACAGTGTGCCCCGGAGGTGGGTTTCTCACCGGGGGCTCGTTCGCTTTTCGAATGGACATTATGTTTTATGCTTCAGTGGAAAAGCGCCACCATTCCTTTCCACGCATTCCACAGCGTAAGCGTAGATTGATGGATCCAATAGAAATACAAAAACATGAATGAAAATTGGAATTGTGAAAAAAACGCAATGCGCGTGTGGAGAGAAAGGGATGAGAGCGAGACAAAATGGGCGGGGGGGCTCTATAATGGCCGATTCATGGGGCAGAGAGGGCGAGCCGAGCCGGAGAGCAGCGAGCAAACTCGGCAAATATTGGCTTTGACATGGTCAGTTAAGATGTTATGCGTGGTTAACCAGGCGTGAAATTGGAACAGATCGATCCGAATTTAGTAAAGCACGTGCGATGCGCAATGATTGCGGCGGTGGTGGAGGAAATTGCAACACGAACGCACGCAATGTGTGTGTTAAATGCTGATTAACATAAGCAAATCAGTTGATAACAATAATGTCCGTGGGAAACGCCTTGATAGGAAGCGCCTAGGATTCACTTTATACGGTGATACGGTGAAGTATGGTTTCCACTAGGTGTAGGTCACACATGAAGGCCCTAGGAATACCCTCTGCCCTGCTGCATTCT